>NW_024429267.1:51132161-51382161 GCF_017639785.1 Mesocricetus auratus | reverse complement strand
ATGAGGAACCTTGAAGGGAGAGGCTCGGGCAGGTCCATGACCACCTCACTGCTGAAGAACTCCCGTTTGTGAGACATGGGCCTCTTACAACAGGGAGTAAACACAAACTCACACTTAACACCAAGCAAAGCTGAGAAGTAGCGCGGGCTCCAGGCTGTAGGCTGAGAGGGATTTAGGCTGTGTTTCCAGAGGTGGACCCTAGACAGGAATCCCTGGGTGTGTAGGTCTGAAGGTGAAGTGCCTCCTGGAGGCACTTGTACTTGGACACTTGTCCCCCGGTGGCACTGTCTAAGGCGCTGAGGACGTGGCGGTGTTTTGCTTTGTTTTTAGACAGGGCCTCTCTCTACATCTCTGGATGGGCTGGAACCCTATGGGTTGACTGTGTCTTGGAATCATCGAGAGCCACCTGCCTCCGCCTCCTGAATGCAGAGATTACGGACAGAGGCCACCGTGGTGCCACTCTGCCTGGCTAAGCCGTGGGGGTGACTGTAGGAGGTGGGGTCTCATGTGAGGGAATGGATCAATGGAGTGGGGTTTTTAACCCTGGCCCGGCTCTCTGCACTCTGTGTCACTAAGAGGTGAGGCCCCAGCCAGTCAACCGCCACCATGGAGTCACCCCACTGCTCTGTCTCCTTGACTAACAAATTCTAGGCAATCTTGCATGCCAAAGAGGCATCCCGCACAAAGCTCACAGCCCAAGGAAGAAACAACTACACAGCAATGGACAAGGGCCGCAACTAAAATACGAGTTCGTGTAAACAGAAGAGTGTGGGAAATGCTTTATGTAGGCAGGCTGACTGAGGCTAAGAAAAACACCCATTAAGAACAAGCAGAAGCTCAGAGAAAAACCTACGGATGGCGGGAGGGTAGTTCCCACCCAAAGGTGTTAGAAGAGATATGCGGGTGTCAGTGGTAACTTCCGCCTAAAGCTAAACGTGATTTCTACTTTGTACCTCCAGTTCTTCTGAAGGCTTAACGGTCCTCTACAGACATTGACACTCTGGAAGAGTGACTTTGACGTTTGCCATTTGTTGATGTCACTACCCTCTGAGTTGCTGAATAGATTTACTCTCAAGCGCAGGCTCTTCCACAGGGCCGATTTGGGCGTGTGCCCGTGTGTGCATAAGGGTGGGAACCCTGGAGACAACCTAGGGTTCCACACGGCTTGGCTGGGGTTCCCGACACAGGGTCTCTCGCTGGCCTGGAACTCACTAAGCAGGCTGGTTGGCTGGAGAGCCCCAGAGATCCATGCCTGGCTTTTTATGTGGGTTCTGGGAATGGAACTCAGACTCTACGGCTCGCATGACAAGCCCTTTACCAGCTGATCCGTCTGCCCAGCCCACACCACCCTGCCTTACTTAGATCTTTTGGCGGCCGTCTTGAGACCTGGGAAATGCTTAGATTTCTCCTGGTCTACTCTGGCTTCAGATGACGTCAGGGGGCTACTCAAGGCCTCCTCCTTGCTGTGCTCTAGGTGGAGTGGAAAACCTCCCTCCTCTCTCTCCATTCTGTGTCCAGTGTACTGGAACCTGAAGGTGGCCTGATCCATACAGAGTCAACCTCCGTGGTCCTGTTCCTTTTCAAGCTTGACTTGAGGGTGGTGGCTCAGAGGCCTGCTTGCTCAGACCCTGACCCTCTGTTCCGTGTCCTCCCACCCGAAGCGTCTTACATGGAGGGTGAGACGGCTGGGATGCCCAGTGATGCTGGCCCGCCCCCAGTGATGCTGGCCCGCCCCCAGTGATGCTGGCCCGCCCCCAGTGATGCTGGCCCGCCCCCAGTGATGCTGGCCCGCCCCCAGTGATGCTGGCCCGCCCCCAGTGATGCTGGCCCGCCCCCAGTGATGCTGGCCCGCCCCCAGTGATGCTGGCCCGCCCCCCAGTGATGCTGGCCCGCCCCCCAGTGATGCTGGCCCGCCCCTGGTCCTCCGTGTTCATGTACGCAGGGACGTGTGGAAGTGTGGTGAATGCGTGGGAAGCTGCAGGCCAGCCTCAGGTGTTCCTTAGGTCAGCCATCTTTCCTTAAGAAGTTAGTTCTTTCTGTCCTTTCCTTTTTTAAAGCATTTTTGGTGGGGCTGGACAGGACTTAAGAGCACTTGCTGCTCATGCAGTGGGCCCAGGTTTGGTCCCCAACAAGCCCGAAGCGCAGGGGCTCACAGCTGCCGGCAATTCCTGTCCTCCTCTGGCCTCTTAGGGACCCTGCACTCACAGGCACATAGCCACACACAGACACAGATATATACTCATCACTAATTAATTAATTATCACTAATTGATTAATTAATATTTATATATTTTTTAGTTTTTTGAGACAGGGTTTTTTGGAACTCATTTTGTAGACCAGGCTGGCCTCGAACACGCTGAGATCCCCCTGCCTCTGCCTCCTGAGTGCTGGGATTAAAGGCATGTGACACCACCACTGCCAGACTAAGGCTCTGTACTGTTTTTTTTTAGTTAATTTTTATTTAAATTAAAACCACTCTTATTTTACATACCAATCTCCCTCCTGTCCTCCCATTCCCCCCACTATTTCCTACCCCCCATCCACTCCTCAGGGAGGTTGAGGTCTCTCATGGAGGGGGGCGTATCATCAAAGTCTGTCACATCGTTTGGGGCAGAGCCTAGGCCCCGCCCCCATATTCTTACAGGCTAAGAAGGCCTGGTGTGGGTGAGGGTTTGTGGGACTCAATGCTCCTCATTTGAGTCACGATACAGCAGAAGAGTAGGGTGGCGCTGTCTTTCATGAACTGAATTATCTGGAAGAAGCAGACAGGTTATCTAGTCAGAAGAAACAATCGGAGAGCAGGCTGTCTTCGGGAAGGCGTAAACATTTTTTTCCTTTACATGAGTCTTGGATCTTTCAAGAGGATGGGCGCCGGGTGTCAGGCACGTGTGACGGCATCACAGGACCCCTAAGCCCTCAGTGTGATGCAGGCATGGAGGCAGCTACCCAGCCAGCAGGCACTGGCTGAGGACCTACTATGGGCCAGGGACCATGAATATAGGCACTGAGCATCACATGAGGGGTTGGAGCCTCGGCAATCCTCTTTCATCGGCTTCCCCAGTGCTTGGATCACAGGTCCACCCACACACAGTTTGATCTATTCATTCTGAGACAGGATTTCATGGTTGTAGCCCAGGGTGGCCTTGAACTTCCTGTGTTGCTAAGGATGACCTTAAACTTCTGATCCTCCTGCCTTTACCTCCCAAGTGCTGGAAACAGAAGCGTGTACCATCCATCATAAGGCTCCTGAGTGAGACCTAAGCCCTTTGGCTGCTACTCCTTGGGACATTTCATGATCCCAAAGCCCACAGACAAGAGGACAGAGTAGACATAACAAAACCTCCAGAGACAACATCGCTTTGCTTAGTAAAATTCAAAGCATAGAGAAAGCACACGGGATAGACAGCGCCGCCAGTCAGAACACTGAGTGGAAGATTTCACCAACAGATAAGAAACAAGGAAACCTAGCTTGGCGTTTCTCACGCCTGTGTGGGGCTGCCAGGGGACATGTTCCTAGCCTGTGCTCATGGTTTCTGTCCTTAGCACTTTCCATCTGGTGAGTTCACCAGGGGCCAAGACAAGCTGAAATGACCCAAGCAATCCTCGGTGTAAAATATAGGCCAAGAAGCCGGGCGTTGGTGGCGCACGCCTTTAATCCCAGCAGGCAGGCAGGCAGATCTCTGTGAGTTCGAGGCCAGGCTGGACCAACAGCCTCCAAAACAGAGAAACCCTGTCTCGTAAAACCAATGTGTATATATATATGCCAAGTGACTGAGTGTGGAACAAGCCCTGTGCTTTGCCAAAGGGACGGAACCAAAAATGAAGTGGACTCAACTCAGGTCATAGTCTTGAACTTTCAGTGAAATGGACAGATACAAAATGATTGCAGTGGAATATTGTTAACAGTTTTTTTAAAACCAGCCACTGTTAGCTGGGCAGTGTTGGCGCATGCCTTGGATCCCAGCACTCGGGAGGCAGAGGCAGGCGGATCTCTGTGAGTTCGAGGCCAGCCTGGTCTACAGAGTGAGTTCCAGGACAGCCTCCAAAGCCACAGAGAAACCCTGTCTCAAAAAACCAAAAAAAAAAAAAAAAAGAAGAAGAAGAAGAAGAAGAAGAAGAAGAAGAAGAAGAAGAAGAAATAGAAAGGGAGAAAGAGGGAAGAAAAGAAAGGAAGGAAGGAAGATAGAGAGAGAGAAATGAAGGAAGGAAGGAAGGAAGGAAGGAAGGAAGGAAGGAAGGAAGGAAGGAAGGAAAAGGGAAAGGGGAAAGCCCCCTATGGGGCTTGCTGTCTTATCTGTTCCATGCGGCTCTGATGGTAGACAGTTTGCCTAGCATGCACATAAATCCTGGGTTTGATTCCCAACATTGTGAGTTCACACTTGTAATTCAGGCTTTTGGGAGGTAGAGGCAGGGGCATCAGGAGTTAATCTTCAGCTACATAACGAACTTGAGTCAGCCTGACCTACATGAGACACTGTTTCAAAACCAAGAGTGTCTGCTGTATGCAACTCTTCCTGCTCACTGCCTTGCTTCACGGCAACAGACACCATCAAAGCAGCAGAAGGGTGACACAGGGGAGGTGGGGAGGAAGTCGCTGTGTTGGAGCCCGAACATCACTCTTGATGCTTGAGAACAAGAGCACAGAGGTTTTAAGGAACCAGAGCCCCAGCCGGGCGTTGGTGGCGCACGCCTTTAATCCCAGCACTCGAGAGGCAGAGGTAGGCAGATCTCTGTGAGTTGAGGCCAGCCTGGTCTACAGAGAGAGTTCCAGGACAGCCTCCAAAGCAATACAGAGAAACCCTGTCTCGAAAAACCAAAAAAAAAAAAAAAAAAAGGAACCAGAGACCCACAGAGGGACACACTATAGCCCTGGAGGCCAGTCCTGGGCCTGAAGCCTGTACCTGGAATCTTTTTCATAGGTTGAGTGTCCACCATGGTCCCAGGTCATGGTTAGAGGGTCTCTCTGGATGCTGGCATTCCCCCATCCTCCAATCCTTGGCTCATATCATGGCTCATCACAGACAGGCTCCTTTGCTTAGTAGGCTCTGTCTAGCACAGTGGCTGAGTAGCACCATGTCAGCTGAAATGAACATCGATGCAGAGAACCATCCTGGGTGCCATTGCTTGTCCCATCCCTTAGGCTTCCCTGCTTGGGTGGAGGACATGATGGAAAGAATCAACGTACATGTATGTGATGCTTAAGTTTGTCAACTAGACACAACGTAGAATCACTCGGGAGAAGAGAGCCTTAGTGAGGAGGGGTTGACTACAGTGGGTTGGCCGTTGGGCATGTCTGTGGCAGACTGCCTTAATTAACTGATGTGGGAAGACGCAGCCCACTGTGGGCGGCACCATTCCCCGGGCAGGGGTCTCAAACAGCACAGAGTGGCAAAATTGGGCTTCGTAAGCAAGTAAGCAAGCAGGCACTCACGCACCCGTCTCTGCTTTCGATGGCGGGATGTAACGACTAGCTTCAAGCTCCTGCCACCTCGAGTACCCTGAAGTAACAGAACTGTGAGTTGAAACCTCTTCTCTCTTAAGCTGTGTTTGCCAGGGTGTTCACACAACAGCAGAAACCACAACTAGGACAAATGTGCTCTGTGGCAGGTGCTGAGATGCTTCCAGGTTTGATGCAATCCAAGAAGCCACCAAGTGGGACCACACTTGAGGAGTCCAAGGTGTATACAAGTGAGTTACTTTCTTGCCACCAATGATGAGAGAGAGGGAGGGGGAGACTGAACAAGTTTCCATCACAAAGTCTGCCCTATTAGTAGCGTCCTTAATTTTATTTTCTCCGAGAACTTGCTAGGCAGCTGTAACCTTGAACTTTGGATCCTGCAACCCCCACTTTTGAGTGTTAGGATTCCATGGGTGCCTGACCACAACCTGTTTTCTTTTAGTGATGGGGATGGAACCCAGGCCTCATGTATGCTGGGCAAATCAACTTTGCCACATCCTTGGTCCGGTGACCTGTTTTTTAACTTGGGGACACTGCAGATTCAGGAGTCCGGAGGGAGGGTCTAAGTTTGTGGGATGCTTCCTCAAACTTGGGAAAGCACCTATGGCTCTGGTGGTACACACCTTAAATCCCAGCACTTGGGAGGCAGAGGCAGGTGGCTCTCTGTGAGTTCGAGACCAGCATGGTTCTAGAGAGCTGGTTCCAGGACAGCCAAGGCTACACAAGGAATCCCCGTCTTGGGGGGAAAAAGGGTCTGCTTGGGATGGTATAGAATCTTCAGTGTGAGTTTCCAGATAGCTGAGGGGCAAGGGGCTGCTCTGACATTCAGGGGTTGGGACACTGTCACCTAGAGCCAGCTTGTTCCCCCTGACACACACACACCTGATTTTCTGCAGCCCCACGTGTGGTATTGTACCATAGCCTAGACAGATCCCTCATGGTGACTCAGAAGTGGTTTCAGAAAGTGACCGTTTATTTTTCACAGAAGAAAGAAATAAAGACCAAGACCATGGGAGACGGTTTGCTGTTCCTGTCACTTGACAGAAGACACAGGGCTGGTTAGGGGAATAGTAGAAACCCAGGCTCAGATCAGTGCTAAGCAATTTCATTTCGTGTAAACTGGAACTATCAAGAAACAAAAATGGGGGACTGGAGAGGTGGCTCAGCAGTTAAGAGCACTGACTGCTCTTCCAGAGGACCTGGGTTCGATTCTCAGTACCCACATGGCAGCTCACAACTGTCTCTTACTCCTTTTTCAAGGGATCTGATGCCCTCATACAGACATTTATGTAGGCAAAACACCAATGTATAAAAAATAAAAATAAATTATTAAAAAAAAAGAATCAGAGTAAGCCCCAGGTAGGCATGATAGTACACACCTACCTGCATCTTGGTACTTAGGATGATTTCTGGAGTCTATACCCTGCTTCAACAACACAAAACAAAACAAACAAACAAACAAACAAGAAACAAAAATGGACAGAGCAGCAAACAGAAGGTGACACTGGAGAGAAGCCTGGGGATGTGGCTCCGTCAGTGGAGAGTCTAACGTCTAACATGCATGAAGCCCTGGGTAAAATTGCACAGTGGTGCATGTTTGCAATCCCAGCTCTCAAGAAGCGAGGACAGGAGGATCAGAAATGAAAGGCTATCCTTGGCGACATGATGTACTCAAGGCCAGCTTGGGCTACATGGGACTTTTGTTTCAAAACAAAATAAAGCAAAAAACAAAACCAAAGGAGCCCGTGTAGATGGTTCAGTGGGTAAAAGCACTTGTCAGAAAGCATGAGGGCTAGAGTCTGGACCTCTAGGAGCCATGTACAAACTGGACGAGGTAGTGTGCATGAGTCTGTAACCCCAGGGTTCCTGTGGAGAGAGGGGAGGAGGAGACAGGAGAAGGCTTGGAAGCCTCCAGACCAGCTAGTCCACAGTGTGCCGTGCATGGCAAACAAGGGATCCTGTTTCAACCAAGGACGAAGGCAAGGACCAACACTCAAGCTTGTCTGACGTCTACATGTTATAGCATGAGTGTCTGCACATGAAGATGGTGGCACATGCTTGCACATCCCTCAATTTTAAAGTATAGGTTAGAAAAAGGGATCAGCTACCCTAATGTTCACCATTCAGATATAATCAAACTAATATTTTTTAAACAGAGTTACATGTAGCCCAAGCCTTGACCCCACTATGTAGCTGAGGAGAACCTTGGACTTGGATCCTGTCTCACTTCTTCAATGCTAGCTACTACAGGTGTGTACTAGCGTGCCTGGTTTTATGGAGTCCTAGAGGCAGAACCCAGTGCTTTCTGCATGTTAAACATGTTGTTTACCAACATAGCTACATCCCAGCCCCACATTAGCAGGGTTTCAAACACAAGCAGTATATTATATTTTATAAATCCTGCATGTTCCTAGACACTTAAGCAATCCTGAACAATGACACCCAACATGAACCTCTGTCCTGCACACATACATGCATCTGCATACATACATGAACACATAAACACACATCTGCATGCATACATGAACACACACATGTGCACACACACACACACACACACACACACACACGGTAAACCCTATTCATTTATGCAGAAAGACCATACCACCTACTTGGAGCAACTATTAATCATGTAGGTGGTTTGCGTAACTGCAGATGTCTTACCCAGTGGATAGCCTAGAGATTCAGAGACGGTCAAATAGGGTCAGAAAAGCAGCTGTTTGCTAGGACACTATCAACCTCAATCCAGTGACGTGGCTTCACCCAGCCTACTCAAGTCTAGTTGAGATTTAAGTCAGACCACGGTTTAATGAGAGCCCGATATTAACAACAGGACTTTACCTCTTGAGTACAAATTTTATTCAAGAGAAAGACATGATTGTTTCAAATCAAAAGAAGGGACATCATTCAAGTTTTGTTCCAACTCTGCACACCAGCTGTGCGTGTTCCTGCGATGTCCACTCCCTTCAGCCTTCCTGGCGGCCACAAGAGTCGGGGGTCAGGCACTGTCTCTACCACTTTAGAGATACCGGGAGAGTTCACACACCTCATAAATCCATCTTCCACTGTAGCAAGACAAGGGTGATCCATGCAGCCAGTGCAGGCCTGTGATCCTAGAGGCTCAGTCATCACAAGGGGTTCAGCCACGAGTCTTGACCAGATCGACCTGGGAAACGGCCACTGATGGCCAGGGACCTGCCAATAACTGGCCTGTCAACAAACTCCACTGTACACAGCTCTGAGGTCCCATCACCGCAGGGCGAGCGCTCCAGCTCCAGCACCGTGATGTTGTTTGGGGCGGAAGTCGTCAGGATGTGCCTCGGCACAAACAAGGTCACCTGTGGGCCCCGTGTGGGCCAGTATCGGCCAAGGTTAAAGCCGTTGATCCACACTTGACCCTGGAGAGACAGAGAGAGAAGCCATCAGCCAGGGAAACACTAGTAGCAGAAGGTGCAAGAGATGCCCCACAGAGCCGGTGGTGGTGGCACAAGCCTTTAATCCCAGCACTCAGGAGGCAGAGGCAGGCGGATCTCTGTGAGTTCGAGGCCGGGCTGGACCGACAGCCTCCAAAACAATACGGAGAAACCCTGTCTCGAAAAGTCAAAAAAAAAAAAAAAAAAAAAAGAGAGAGAGAGAGAGATGCCCCACAGAGTCGGGCTGAGGATCGGGGTCCCCTCAGTCTGCTACCTCATGTTAGGTGGGGAATGGGTGGGAAGAGTGGCAGAGATTGCCCCGAATGCCAATCTCCGACGCTTCAGTCCTGGAGCACACCTCGACACTTCCTGTGTTCCACCCTGGCTCCCAGGAACTGCCCGTCTGTAGAGCAGCCCTTGTCACGGCTGCCGCACCCTCCAGAAGGCGAGCCTCCCTGCTCTGTCTGCCCCACAGAGGCAGGGCTTAGCCACGTTGTCTGATGTGCAGAAAGCCCACAGTCTGAGATCTGTCCTCCAAACGACCCAAGATGGACGTGAGGGTGTGTGGGGCGGGTGCTACCTTCTCAGCACCTGAGAGGCTCACAGCAGGGCGTGGCCGGGAGTTTGAAGCCAGCCTGGGCAATACAGTGAGCTGAAGCCACAGAAAGGGAGAAGATGAGTATGAGTATGGGGGCCTATTCGGCAGAGTGTCTATGTCACCCTTGTGTTTGTGACTGTCATAGCTTTCCTCTCAGGGAAGCAGACAGAACGTCGTGTTTATGTCACTGTTGTGTTGGTGATTCTCAAAGCTTTCCTCTGACGGATACGGAGAGAACAGCATATCTATGTCACTGTTGTGCTCGTGGTTGTCATAGCTTTCCTCTGAGGGATGCAGAGAGGCCAGTGTGTCTACGTCGAGGATCAGATGGGATCCTACGAACTGGAGATACTTCCTGTGAGCAGGGAAGCTGCTTCACGAGCAAACAGGACCAGAGCTCAAGGAGTGTCAGATTTGATGGAACGCTCTGCTGAGGAGTTGGGGTGGTGGAGGTCACACATACCAGAGACAAGCAGGAAACCTGGGAGAGGAGGGAAGGAACAGAAGGAGAAGGCAGAGGGAGAGGCACGGCTACTTGTGGTGACCCCTCCTGTTCACTAATAATTTAAAAGCATTCATTAATATTTGCATAGTCTTCTATATAGCAAAGGCTGGCTTAAGCTCACTATATAGTCCAGATGACCCTTCCGCTTCTACCTCCCAAGTGCTGAGGTTACAAGGGTAATAAAGCTTCCCTTGGCTTTATTCCAGTCCACCTAAATTTCCTCCTTGGCTTCCCATCTTTTTTTTTTTTTTTTGGATGGGATTTCTCTTTGTAGCCATGGCTAGCAGCCTGGAACTCTGTACACCAGGCTGGCCTCGAACTCGCAGAGACCCACCTGTCTCTACCTCCCAAGTGCTGGGCTTAAAGGTGTGCGCCGCCGCCGCCCGGCTGGCCTGGCTTCCCATCTTATTCCTCCCACTTGGTAGCTGCCTGACCTCAGGCAGGTGTCCACTCCAGTTTTCACACCCCAGGGACAAGGACAACAGAGTCCACAGTCTGAGAATGGCCCTCGGAGCAACCAGAGATTAAAGTGTGCTGCAATTTCAATTTCAGCACTTGGGAGGCTCCAGCAGGGAGACTGGTGTGAATTTCAGGCCAGCCTGGGGGTGGGGTGGGGGAGTAGGGGTGGTGGCAACAGCACATTTCTGGTGGTCACCCTAGTACCTGGAGCAGGGGCTGTGCTCCTGGGTGGACCCGAGCGCCCCTCACAATACCCAGACAAAAGCTCTTGGCATTCGCGGTCCACAGAAGGAGGTCAGCAACTCATAACTGCCTTTCTGTCGGATTAAGTCATCTAGAAAAGGGTGGCGGTTTCCAAGTTCTCAGAACTACTTTACTCTTGTTTTTAACACGGGGTCCGTTATCTCCTGTCCTAAAAGGCATGAGTCGTAACAGTTTCACCCCGGCCTTATCAGCTCGTCTCTGCCAGAGCCTTCTCTTCACAGCCCTAGAAACCAGCTCCTGAGTGCATCTGCCACGCGTTAGCTTTGGTTTTTAACTACATGCAGCTGTACATAAGCAGGCTGGGAAGATGGCCCAGTGGTGAGAGCACTTGCCGGGCAAGCATGAGGACCCAAGTTCGGATCCCCAGCCACCACACGGTGAAGAGCAGCAGCCAGCATAGCTCCCAAAGGAGAATGTTTTTCAGCTTTTAGAATAAACTAAAATAATGTCTACTTCAATTTTTTTATTGCGCGCGTGCGCATGTGTGTGTGTGTGTGTTTGTGTGTGTGTACACGTGGTCAGAGGACAACTTGCAGGAGTTGGAGGAGTCGGTCCTTTCCTTCTACCCGTGGGTCCTGGGGATTGAACTGAGGACCTGTGGCTTGGTGGCCACCACCTTATCCACCAAGCCGTATTGTGTCTCTTTGAATCAAATTTAGTTTAGTTTAGTTTCGTTTTTCGAGACAGGGTTTCTCAGTGTAGCCCTGGCTGTCCTGAAACTTGTCTTGCAGACCAGGCAGGCCTGGGACTCACAGAGACCCGCCTGGATAAAAGGAGAAAATGAGCTGAGCACAAGCATTCACCTCTCTCTGCTTCCCGTGTTGACAGCTGCCTTAAGTGCCTGCCACCATGGAGGACTGAACTCTCAAACTGTGACCCAAAACAAAATCCTTCCTGCTATTTATTTATGAAGACGAGGTCTCACCATGCAGCTCTGGCTGGCCTGGGACTCACTATATAGGCCAAGCTGGCGTCTAACCAGAGGTCAGCCTGCTTCTGCCTCCTGAGTGCTGAGATTAAAGGTGTGCGCACCCTTCTCCTCTTGAATTTGCTTCTATCAGTTGCCCCCTTTTAGGCCTTAACTTCCTGTATGGACGGCAGAGCCAGGTCTTTCCACTGCACGAACACTGGGGCGCACAGCCACCAACCCCGGAGGCACACACAATCTCAAACACTGGCGCACACAGCCACCAACCCCGGAGGCACACCCAATCTCGCTTTCCCTTCCCCCCTCCACTGCCCTTGCTCAGCTGGGCACCGCACCTTTCTCCGTTACCTGGACACCCATACTCGCTCATCCTGCCCGAGCAACAACACGCACTCAGACCCGAGCACCGTCTCCAGATGTGCTTTCTCCTGAGCTCACAGTTCACAGCTGCAGTCCCGTGCCCCTCCTCAGAGGGTAGGGTCATGACCTCTTCATCTTGGCCTTTCCAGTCTAAGCCACTCACCGGTCCTTTAATCTCCTACCTCTTCCAGTTATTATGGATGTCAGGTATGTCATTTGTTTGATGAGTGGCCTGTCAATCATTTGGCACTGACTTGCTATAAAAAAGACCTTGTTCATGTTGTTTGGGGGGTAATCTGGCACTCATCTAAGAAAAAATACATACATATACACTGTTGTATATATTACATATGTATTCAATATCTACTCAGCCAACTCATTAGTCGTATTTGTTGATAATTCTGCCCAAGACAAGACATGCTGAAGAGGGGCTGGAGAGATGGCTCAGCAGTTAAGAGCATTTGTTGCGCTTGCAAGGGACCTGAGTTCAGTTCCCAGCATCCACACGGTAGCCCACAACCACCAGTAACTTCAGTTCCCGGGAATCCAATGCTCTCTCATCTTCTGACCTCCATGGGAACCAGGCACACTTGTGGTGCACAAACATGAAAGCAAAACAGTCATACACATAAAGTAAAAATGTAAAGATCTAAAAACCCAGACAAATGAAAAGATGCAGGGAAGAGGGGACACAGAGCCCCCTGAGCAGGTTACTTCATGGCCCTCCGCTCTCAAGTAAGAGTTAACGTTTTTAAAGACTTATTCACGGGCTGAAGAGATGACTCAGTGGTTAAGAGCACTGGCTGCTCTTCCAGAGGACCTGAGTTCAATTCCCAGAACCCACATGGTGGCTCACAACTGTCTGTAACTCCAGTTCCAGGGGATCCAACCACTCACATAGATACATATACAGGCAAAACACCAATGCATATAAAAAAAAAAAGAAAAAAAGACTTATTCACAAGTTGGGGGTGATGGTATACACATGCCACAGCAGTGCATGGACATCAGAGGGAAACTTGTAGAAGTGGGTTTTCTCCCTCCAGGACATCTCAGTACTTAGCACACTTGGCTAGCCTAGGCTAAGTATGGAACTCTGTCACCAAAGGACCAAGAAGAAAGAAATATGCTGAAGTTATTCTTGGTAAACCCAAAGGTTTATGTTAATGAGGTGACTTCAGGGGGGTTTGAGGACAAGCATTAGTAACAGAAAAGTCAGTGGCTCAGGGGGTGTCCCATGGCAGCCCCAGCTTCTATAGGCCGTGAAAAAGTCTATCTCTGACCATCTTGACCCCGGCACACACTCCTGCCCTCTGATAATAACTTGAAGGTGACAGCAATGCCGGGGCTCTCAGAAGTGCCTGACCTACTTCTCAGTTGATCACATAGATCTGTATACTCGTGTGTGTGTGTGTGTGTGTGTGTGTGTGTGTGTGTGTGTGTGCCTGTGTGTGTGTGTGTGTCTGACCTTGATGAGGTCAATCTTCTTAGGTGAATTTGGAGTGCAGCTTCCTTTCTTTTTTTAAAAAAAAGTATTTTTATTTCATATGTGCGTTGGTGTTTTGCCTGCATGTATGTCTGTGTGAGGGTGTTGGATCCCCTGGAACATGAGTTACAGATAGTTGTGAGCTGCCATGTGGGTGCTGGGAATCGAACCTGGGGTCCTATGGAAGAGCAGCCAGTGCTCTTAACCCCTGAGTCATCCATCTCTCCAGACCCTACAGTGAAACTTTCAATATAGTCTTTTGTTTTGTGCTTGTTTGAGACAGAGTCTTAACCTCTGAGCCATCTTTGCAGCCCCATCAATACTGTTTTAAGATCTTCAAGAGTTCCTTTAAAAGTGAAAATAGGCATAGTGTGTTGGCACACACCTTTAATCTCAGCACTCAGGAGGCAGAGGCAGATGGATCTCTGAGTTCCAGGCCAGCCTGTTTTATGTAGCCAGTTCCAGGCCAGCCAGGGCAGTATAATGAGGCCCTGTCTAAAAAATAAAAAATTATAAACAAAGGCAGATAAATCATACTAAAAGGAAGTATAGGTACTTTCAGTGCTCAAATTGGGAAACAGGCCGGGCGTTGCTGGTGCACACCTTTAATCCCAGCACTTGGGAGGCAGAAGCAGTGGATCTTTGTGAATTCGAAGCCAGCCTGGTCTACAGAGCGAGTTCCAGGGCAGCCTCCAAAGCCACAGAGAAACCCTGTCTCAACCCCCCCCCCCAAATTGGGAAACAGAGAGTCTAAGGCATTATGCTGGCCCGCCCCTGTCACCTGGCAGAATGCACTCAGGCAGTACCCTAGTCAGCCCAGGGTTCCATGTCTGCATGCAGGTGCAAAGGACACCTTCAAAAGAAAGGCCCTGCCCACTTATGCTCCCTGCATTTCTCTGGAGGGCAGAAAGGACCTTTCCTGTGCCCCCCCCTTCTGTCCTCTCTCACTTTATCTTATTTTCTTACTGTAGGGAAAAGGGTCCAGCCAAAGAAACACACCCTGAGCAGAGCCAAAGAAACACACCTTGGCCCTGAAACTAGAACCAAAGAAATGCACCCTGACCCTGAAACCAGTGCCAAAGGAACACACTTTGTCCCTGGAATCAGAGCCAGTGAAAGAAACACACTTTGGCCCTGAAACCAGAGCCAAATCTGACCCTAACCGTGCAGAAAACTAACCAATCCTCGAGCAGGAGCTCTAGCCAATCTGAGCTCAGCATTAAAATCTGACCAATCCCCACCCTGGAAAACTCCGGCCCCTAAGAAGCCCTATATAAACCCTGATTCTGTTCAGCTTGTGGCTGTTCGTGCTGCCTGACTGTCCTTTGCCACTCTGGCAGAGGGCAGCCACTCTTCTGGATTCTTCCCTCCCAATAAATCTCTTGAATGAGCTTTGGGTGAAGACCTTCATTTGTGGGGGAGCAGAGACTACCCTGGGCAGAGCAGAGCCAGCAGGGCTGTTAACACTTTGCCTGGGAAACCTTCCCCTGGTAGAGTAGAGTTGTTACACTCCGCTCTCCACTCTCCTGGGAGCAGAGCTGAACTGTAGTAACTTCGCCCTCTCCTGCAGGAGCAGAGCTGATACACTAGGGAAGCCTTTCCCTGAAGCAAGGCTGTAAGCTGCTATGCTTACTGTGACCTGTGGTATTCTTTGGTTCCTGAGTGCCAGATACCTTTCCATCCAAGCTGTAACACTCAGCATTCCTTGGCTCCTGAGTGTCATAACCCATCCCTGTCCATCCCATCTGATTTGTCAAAATGCTTATACTTATGACCCCCTCAATAAAACTTTCAATATGAGTCATGTCTACAGGTCTCTGTTTCCCCATCAGCCTGTGTCCCGGACTTCGATGCAGGACCGCCACTATTCCTAACAGAGAAGCCAACTCCCAAGGCTAAAAGGTTCTCACTCATAACTCATGACTCACTGTGTTGAGAAGCTGAGTGAAAGCTTGGTTTTATAAGGTAAAACATCGAGGGGCACACTTAGAGATAAGATGTAAACAGATTCCCTGAAATACACAAGGGAAATTAACTTTGCTTCCTTCCCAGACCCCCTGGCTATCTGCATATGAATTATACTTGCACAGGTCTTGGTGTAGCAAAGTGAAACAGCCTTTTGTTTTCTGAGTATTTCAGGAAGTATTCTGTGATAACTTCTGTTACCATAACAAACACCCCAAACTGTTCCACTCAGAGAGAGAAAAGGTTTGGGAGGTGCCAATCCACGGTTGACTGGCAGGCAGGCTGCTTTTGTGTCAGCTGCAAAAGTGCATCACGGTAATGACTGGACACTGAGGGGTTGGAGGGCGGGCTCAGACTTAAGAGCACTTGCTGTACAATCATCAGAAGCTGACTGCTGGCCCCAGAGATTCCGTGGTAGCAAGATGGACACCTTGTGTACACCTGTAATGCCAGGTCTGAGTGATGGTGGAGATAGGAAAATGGCTGAGGTTTGCTGGCTTCCAGTCTAGCTAAGTAAACGTAAGCCCAGGTTAGGGAGAGACCCTGCCTCAAAGGAAAAGGTGGAGAGTGACGGAAGATAACGATGCTTTCCTCTAGCTTCCTGTGTGCACCTGCTCTACTGTCTGTCTGTCTGTCTGTCTGTCTGTCTGTCTGTCTCTCGCTCACTCACACACACACACACACACAAAGTACAATAAAGTCCGTGTACAAAAAAAAAAATAATTACAGCAACCCCACCTTGCCTGGAAGAACCTTGATTATCTAGTTTCCAGGTTCACAGGGTTTATGAGTAGAAACCATGGGTTAGATGTAAAGAATGACCCTGTAGGGTCAGAACAACTGCACATGAGGCAAAAGGAACAAGTTTTCAAAGCACATCCCATTTCAGAACGACAGCTGGATGGACAGACGGAGAGGGTCTGGAGGTATACTGACAGGTACGGACGGCCTCAGCTCTGTGCAACTTTGTCTACTGCTTCCTTTGACCCCTGCCAGGCACTCTATGAATGACGTATAGGATGATGGACAACATGGTCCACGTTGCTACGCTCACAGCCAGCTGAGACCCAGTTGTGCCCAGCTGAGACCAGTAGCAGAACCATAGTCTGCCAGCAGCAACACTGTGAGTGACATCAGAGGCTTTTCACCTTGCTCTTTATGAGACAGGGTCACCCACTGGTACCCAGGACTTGCCAGTTAGGACAGGCTAACCGGCTAGCAAACTCCCTCTCTCCACTTCCCCAGGGCTAAGATTACAAGCAAGCACCATCACTGAGTGCAGTTTCTGACACACATGCTGGGGCTTGGCTATGTCCTCACGCTTGCACAGCAAGCGCTTTTACCCACGAGCTAGCTCTCTAACCTTATTAATTCATGTAGAAATATTTATTTGGCTAGGTGTGGTGGCACATGCAGGAAGACCTTTATGAGTTCCTAGCCAGCCAAGGCTACATAATAAGACCCAGTCTCACAAAACCAAATAAATAAATAAATACAAAAAGCATTATTCATGTGTATGGGTTTATGTGTACCAGGTACATTCAGAAACCGGGGGGGGGGGGGCCCGAAAAAGGTGTCGAATTCCCTGGAACTGGAGTTACAGACAGTTGTGAGCCACCAGGTGGAGCTGGGAATCAAACCTGGGTCCTCTGCAAGAGCAGTTAAGTCCTCTTAACTTCTGACCCATCTCTCCAGCCCCACATTCTTTTGTGATACTTGTTTTTTTCTTTTTGGGTTTTTCGAGACAGGGTTTCTCTGTATTGTTTTGGAGGCTGTCCTGGACCTTGATCTGTAGACCAGGCTGGCCTCGAACTCACAGAGATCCACCTGCCTCTGCCTCCTGGGTGCTGGGATTAAAGGTGTGCGCCACCGAGGGCTTCCTCTACCTCTTAAGCGCCAAGATTATAAGTATGTACCACTATGCTCGGTTTATGTGGTGTACCCCGGCCATCCCCCCAAAATCTTTTAAAAAGAAAAATTTGAGGCTGGTGCGACAGATGGCTCAGTGGGTAAAGGCACTTGCCACCGAGCCTGATGGCTTGAGTTTGATCCTAGAGACCCACGTGGTAGGTAGGAAAGAGAAATGACTTCTACAGGTTGTCCTTGTGTGTGCTGTGACACTCCTATGCCCCCTCCCCATCCTCAAAACAAATGAATTAAAAATGTAGGGTTGGGCCGGGTGGTGGTGGTGCATACCTTTAATCCCAGCACTCAAGAGTCAGAGACTGGTAGATCCCTCTGAGTTTGAGCCAGCCTGGTCTACAAAGCAAGTTCCAGAATGGCCGGGGCTATGCAGGGAAACCCTTTCTCCAAAAACAAAATCCAAACAAACAAAACTTCAAAACCCAAACAAATAAGTAGGCTTGGCAGAGTATCTTCCTAACATGCAGGGAGCCCTGAGTTCAGCCCCCCTCCCTGCTACCTTTAAACAGTATTTCATTTACATGCTTAGTTCTTCAAAGTGGGCCATTCTCACCCTTCCATCATGCTTCCTTACACACCCGCCATACAAGGGTAGAGATGGGAGAAGACTAAATCAAGTCCTTATTTTTTCTTTTCTTTTCTTTTCCAGTGCAGGGAATTGAACCTAAGACCTTATACATACTAGGCAAGTGCTCTACCACCGAGCTATATTTAGCCATGTCTTTTTTCTGAAACAGAGTCTCACTATGTAGCCTTGACTGTCGGTGGTAAGCTCACTATGCAGACCAGAATTCCCTCTGCCTCAGCCTTCTGAGAGCTGGGATCAAAGGTGCATTACCATACCTGGCCCGTGTCATTCAAATATATATGGTTGTTGTTGTTTTTGAGACAGGGTCTCTCTCTAAATAGCCCTGGGTGCCCTAGAACTCACTATATAGACCAGGCTGGCTTTGAACTACCAGAGATCAGCCTGCCTCTGCCTCCCAGGTGCAGGGAATCACACCATGCATGGCTTGCCATCGTATTTTATTGTTCATCTGAGGAGACGAGCAGAATAAATACCATTATCTCAGCACAACAGGACACGTCATGAATGACTCACATGTTCTGACCCATCACCAAAGCCCTCGAGATCACGTGTCTCTGAGGGAGTCTACAGTCAGCTGGGGCACGGTGAAGACAGGGTGCTGGTCTGTGTGGACACAGCATGCACACCTGACCCCTTTACCACGGAAAACCACTGAGCATGCTCGCTTAACCAGAAAGCCACTTCCGACCCAAGAAAAGTCAGAGTGATCAGACCTGATGCCTTTATCTCACGGCTCGCATCTACCAGTGATTTCATTCACTAAACAGAGTGTTGGCTCCCTTCTAACAAATGGAGAAGGAGCCAAGCGGCCTCAGTAGGGGCCTCTGAGGAGGAGGAAGGCAGAGGGCCACTGAGAACTGCTCAGGCCCACTGTCATGTGATCAAGCCCTTCCTCTAGCCCTGCACCATCGGCTGAAGTGCTCTTCCGCACAGGCTGGGCATGGGGAGGGGGTGTTGTTTTGTTTGTGTTCGTGGAGGGAATGCAAGGAGACATTTGCCAGCTTGTACCTGTGTGGGACCAGGAGTTGACTCCGAGTACCTTCCTCTACCATGTGTTATGATTCTATTTAATTTCATGTATGTATTTTGCCAGAAGTCACAGCTCTGCGGAAGAGGGCATCAGATTTCCTGGAACGACAGCTGCAGATGGATGTGGGCAGCTATGTGGGTGCTGGGAACTGAACCTGGGTCTAAGTGTTCTTCACCACCGAGCCATCTCTCCAGCCCCCTCACCGTTACTCCCTTGTGCGCTGAACTTGAAGCTGAGTCACTGACTGGTCGGCCAGCCCCCCGGAAGCCACATGTCTGTCTGTGCACCTCCTAAGCGCCGGGGTGAGCTACCAGGCCTGGCTAGCTCAAGGTTTCCAGGCTCTCCCATGCTGTAATGTGTATCACATTTCGTTTTTTAATTGACAGTTGATTCTACTGCAAGGATGATCAAAGTGTAAACATGGGATCATCAGGTGGACTTTTGGCTTGTCACCCTCTGTTGGCTATCATGGACGATACCACTGCAGACATCTGTGACTTGGATGTTTTAAGTGCGACCTTTTTAGGTACAGAAAGCAAAGTAAGAGTGAGATTAGCCATGTGTGTGCAGACAGGGAGCCAGGCCTGGGCCGGGAGGATGATGACATGAGCGATCTGTGGCCTTTGGTGCTCTGTGCAAGGATGCTGTCCTTTTAGTTTTTAAGGGGAAATGCCCTTTAAAGATGTAACATGACAGCCACCAAAATGCTATACCCATTGTCCTGGTTAGACTTTGTTTTTATAAACCTCACACAAGCCACGGCCATCTGGCAAGGGGGGAATCTCAATTTACAAAATGCCTCCTTTAGACTGGCCCATAAAGCCTGTCCACCATTCTCTCCATTAATAATGGATGGGGAAGGGTCCAGCTCAGTTGTGGGTGGGGCCATCTCTGGGCAGGTGATCTTGGGTTCTATAAGAAAGCAGACTGAGCAAGCCATGGGGAGCGAGCCAGTAAGCAGCCTCCTCCATGGCCTCTGCATCAGCTCCTGCCTCCAGGATGCTGCCCTGCTTGAGTTTCTGATTTCCCCCAGGGAGATTGATACCTGGAAGTGTGAGCTGAAATAAACCCTTTCCTCTCCATGTCGCCTTGGAGACTTATCACAGCAATAAAAACCGAAGACACCATTGTAAGGTGACCTAAATGTGACTCTCAGAAGACCACACTTGTCCTATAAGGTATGCGTCACTCTCTCTTGGAGCACCTTTCGCTCCCCACCACGCTCCTGCAGCTGCCCACCTTGTCATGTGGGCATACAGATTGCTTGAGGCTGGAGATCTATCTTGGTCCATAAAGAGCTTGTCCTCCAACTATAAGGTCCTGAGTTCGGTTTCTAGAACCCATATAAAAAGCCTGGTGTGTTGGTATATGCTTATGATACCAACACTGGGGAGGTGGAGACTAGTGGATCTGGTGGGGGAGGGGGTGGCCACCGGCCATCTAGCTTAGCTGAATCAGAGCCAGGTCCCAGTGAGAGACCCTGCTTTGAAAAAACAAGGTGGAGCAGACAAGCTGGTTTAGCAAGGAAAGGGGCTTGCTGTGAAAGCCCGAAAATCCAAGTTTGATCCCTAGAATCCAAAGTAGAAGAAGAGAACTGATGCTAAGACGTTGTCCTGTGATTCCTGTATCCATCCATCTACACACACACACACACACACACACTCACACACACACACACTCACACACACACACACAGTACCTGTGACTTCTGCATCTACATTCACACACACATTACCCACACATTGATAGTAATAATAAAGTGAAATAAAATCGAACAAGCAAACAAAACAAAAACAAGTGTTGGGGGAAGTCCTTCTGCGTATCCGTCTCACTTACTGGTTAATGAACACTGTTTGCCAATAGGGAAGCAAGATAGGCAGGACTAGGAAATTAGGAGGATTCTGGGAAATGTAGCAGGAGTAGCCATATGATCCTGGGAGGAGAGGATGCATGAGTCTGGTATTCTCGGTAACATAAGACCTTGTAGAAATACATATATTAGTAGTTATGGGTTAATACTTAAGACAGAGCTAGCCAATAAGGAACCATAGCCAAAGGCCAACAGCTTTATAATTAATGTAAGTCTTTGTGTGCTTATTTGGGGGCTGAAGCGGAGGCAGGGCCTAGCTGGGCCAGAAACATTCATGTTACAAACAAGGTTGGTGGCTTCTTCAGTGTGTTCATACACGCAGGCCAGAGGTCAGCCTAAGGTCCCATGTAGCCCAGGCTGGCCTCGAACCTGCTACACTGCTGAAGATGGCCTTGAATTTATGGTCCTCCTCTCCACCCGAGTGCTGGGACTGCACCGCTTTGTCTGGTTTTACATAGCGCTGAGGACTGAGCCCCGGTACAAGAAACAAGTCTCTATCCATCAGGCTACACCTCAGCCTCTTTTGTCTTTTCAGCTGTCATAGGCAGGCCTGCCAAAGACAGGTTTTGTGCTCAAATTCAAGTACGAGTCAGAGCACTCTGCTGCTTGTACTGGAAGAGGCTCGGCAAGGCGCTAAGCACAAAGTCTGGCTCGGCAGCCTGCACAGGCAAAGAAAACCACCGTGCCAAAGTGCCCTCCCCCTTTCATCTCTCTCTGCCTCTCTCTGCAGGATCTGCTCATCTCTCTCTGCAGGCTCTGCTTGGAGGGGGAGAGACCAAAGGCGGCTTGGGAGGCAGAGTCCACGCTAGCTGCAGGGGAAGAGCCAGGGCCACACACATTCCCAGATCCTAGAGCCTCCAGAAGTTGCTTCTTTGCAGCGGGGAGGAAAATGCTGACAGAGAGAGTGTGAGAGCAGGGTTTGGCTTCCAGGAAGAAGGCAGGCAGAGGTGAGCCTTCCTTCTAGAGCCCACTGGGCAGGAAGTGAGGGTGGAGGGAGGCACAGGAAGTCCAGGGAGTCCCACTGCTGGCAGCCAGAAAGGAGGTGTCCCCGGGGACAGGGCAGAGAGGGGCCAAGCTTACTAGGCAGGTAGAGCTTCCACGGTGGTGCCCAACACACAGCAGGGGCCTCGTATGTGTGCTTGGTACGTCATGAATCAGCCAAGAGGACAATGGTGGGATCACTTCCAGGGGGAAGGGTTGGGAGAGGGAGGGAAGGGCAGGCAACAGTCGAATGGACCGATGGCTCTTGGGTTGCGTTTGTCTTGTTTTGACAATTTCTCATACAGCCCAGACTGGCCTTGAACTTGCTACTGTAAGAAGTAAACTGCTACGGCTCATTTTTACTATGAGGTGTGCTTGGGGCTCATCAGAATGACAAACAAGCAGGAAGCAGGAAGCCTGGCTACCTCAGAACACTGAGGTCTGGAAAGATCCGAGGAGGGGGCATCCTGAGCCCCAGAGTACTCATTAGATAAGGCTCTGTGTGCTGATCCAGCAGGTGGGGAGTTAGGGAGTGGGACGTCTGGTCCAGGGAAAGAGGGAACAGGAATCTCTCACGACCTAGGGTCTTCGCAAACAACTGTCATGAGCCAATCAGCTCCCGTCACTGCATTTTCTCTATGCGCCCGAGTTTGCACAACTGCATATTAAACACGGCTTGGCTCTCGCTGGTCTCCTAAGTTGGTTATCTGCATCTCCAACACTACGTGGAACCAGAGGAACACTTTGATTTTCTGGTTCTCCTGTTTCCGACCTCTCAAGGATTTCTTTTGCTGTGTGTGCCACCACAGCTGGCTTTTTATTACTTTTAAATCTGCATTTCTTTCAATTGTTAATTAATTTGTCACTAAGAATCTTTCCCCACCCCTCCCCCTCAGCACTAAGATTTTTTCCCCCCTACACAGGGTTTCTCTGTGTAGCCTAAGCTGTCCTGGAATTCGCTCTGCAGACCAGCCTGGCCTCGAGCTCACAGAGCTCCACCTGCCTCTGCCTCCCAAGTACTGGGACTAAAGGTATGCCGCCACTACCACCTGGCTGAAAAGTAAACACTTTAAAGCCAGACACGATGGTGTGCACCTGAGGTAGACACAGGACCATCAGAAGTTCAAGGTCATTCTTGGCTACATAGCAAATTCAGGACTAGCCTGGGCTACATGAGAACCTATGTATACAAAAAATTGTTACCTTTATAAGCAACATCTAAAGGGTCCCCTGGGGATGGTGTGATGACTCCACAGCTGAGGGTGCTTGCTAACAAGTCTAATGACCCGAGTTCAATCCCCGGGACCCACACTGTAGAAGGAGAGAGCTGATTCCCATGGGTTGTGTCCTGACCTCCACACGTGTGCCTTGGCAGGTGCGTATGAACACACATGCAACCGCACGCCATAAATAAATGAAACTAAAACAAACAAGCAAACAAACAAACAGGCTCTCGTTCCTCCCGGGGGAAGCAAGTGTGCTGCCATTCACTGAAGAAAGCTGAGCATCTGGCACAGTCCTGGACTTGAGTGTGACCTAGCAGAAAAGCCTCGCAACGTCACGCAGCGTCCTGCTAATAGTCTTCAGATTACGTCTCAGACACTAAGTACTTGAGGCTTGACCCAAGCCCTTTCCATGAAGACACATACCTTGGTCCATCCAGGAAGCTGAAGAAAGGTGTCCTGTGGCAGGTCTGGGATGCCTGAGGGGATGGAGAAGTTTCCCACATAAAAAGTGGGGAGCGTGAAGTTCGAAGAGCCAAAGGTCAAGCGTCTATCATGGCGGCTCTCATCGTGGGCCTCCCAACCCCCAAGATGGGTGCGCACTGCAGTCTCGGTGTCCAGTGGAAAGATTGTCCAGTTGGTGAGAATACTGACGTTGAGGGTCATGTTAGAAACCAAACCCTGCAAAGGAAATCCACAGAACCATGAGCTAGCATGGAAGGAAGGGGCTCGTGAGTGTCCCTGAATTCCTGGGAAATGAGGCGCTGCTGTGGGTACAGCCAGGTGACCCAGGTCAGACTGGAGGCTCAGTCACAACCCATGTTCCGGCATGAATGAACATGGCCTTTTTCTAAAAGCTTTTCGAGACGGGGTTTCTCTGTGTAGCCCTGGCTGTCCTGGAACTCGCCCTGTATTGTACACCAGGCTGGCCTCCAACTCAGAGATCCACCTGCCTCCGCCTCAGGAGTGCTGGGATTAAAGGTGTGCGCCACCACCATCCAGCTCTAAAAAGGTCTATTTCTATTTGTGGAGTGTGTTTGGGTTGTGGGTACCAGAGGAGGCCAAAAGAGGGCATCTTCCAGCATCAAACCCCCTGGAGCTGGAGTTACAGGCAGTTGTGAGCTGCCCAATGTGGGTCATTGGTTCCCAACTTGGAACCATAAGTGCTCTTAACCCCTGAGTCACCTCTCCCTAAAGAGACACTATGCTTCTCCTTATGGCTGTCAGACAATAGAGACAGCGGAACTCCAGGATTAAAATTTCCCGGCAATCTCCTGCTGGGAGAAAGAAAGGCTAGATCAGGTATCAGCCATCACTGGGAGCTTATCTCCTGGATGAGAGGTCACCAGGTTCTGGAGATGGGTCAGTGAAGGGCAGGGCCACACATGCTTAGCTTACAGTATCCCTAGCCTTCGAGGCTTCTAGCCTTCTATTTAAACCACAGACCACGCAGCAGGATCCTAATCACCCTGTGAGTCAACTCCACAGCAGTCAGCCAGGAAGGTCAGTGATAACAGCCTGCACCAAGGATGGTAAGAGACATTTACATGGAGGCAAATCTGAGCAGTGTGTCCCGATGGCTCTGCTGCTGTCCAGGCCAGGCTCGCGAAGGGGAGCCAGGAAGATGCTCAGTAGGTGAAGTGCTTGCTGTGCAGGTCCCAGCACCCACATATTGGATCCCCAGCACCCACACAAATGCTGGGTGGGAATGACAGTCAGCCTGTAATCCCAGCACACAGGAGTAAGAGACAGGGAATTCCCCAGGGCAAGCTGCTAGCTAGATTAGGCAAATATGTATGCGAGCTCTGGGCTCACTCATGAGGCCCTGCCTCAGAAGAAGGCGGAGGTCGACAGAGGAAGACGCATAGTGCCAATCTTGGCTGCTTATACTCACGGCACACACGTGCATGTGTGCTCGCACACACACATATGTCCGGACAGACATGCATAAATACACATGTATTTGCATATGAACACATACATAGCTGTTAAAAATAAATAAAAACAGGGTCAGGAAGGAGCCTACATCCCTGTCCTATGTGAGGTTTGGCAGTGCCTCGAGTAGATAAGAGACAGTGCGGAACCACAACATATGCTTCTTGAACTGGGTGTGTGGCTGACTCTGTAGTCTGAGAATCTGGATTGCTGTGAGTTCAAAACCCCCTTGGCTACCCCACCCACCCACCCAAAAAAAGTTCCTGGGCTTGGTATGTGGCTTAGCTGGTAGAGGATTCGCTTGTCCTGGGTTTGCTTTCCAGCCCCACATAAACTGGGATGGTGGAACACGCCTATAAACCCAGCACTTGGAACGGAGAGGCAGGGGGCTCAGGGGTTCAAGGTCATCCTTGCCTACACAGTGAGTTCCAGCCCAGCCTGGGCTTAAAGACTTTTTCTTAAATGAGTTAAACGAAACAAAATCCCATAATTAAGCATAAAGTTCCTTACTGATCTAGGACCGGAGTATTGGTTGGAATGCTACACTGTGGCCAGACAGGATAACCAGCAGGCCAATGGCAGAGCAGCAACGAAGGGGCTCGGGACAGCATGGTCCCCACTCTGAGCGTGAGCACAAGCCCACCAAAGGCCACGCTGGCTGGGTGGAGTCCAGAGCGCCTCTGCTGCGCTGGGTGGGTTTTCAACATGGAGGAAGAGCATGGTGGAGCAGCTTCCGCTTTCCCTCTACAAGAGCTGAGCTCACAAGGAGTACACTCTGCCTGCAAAGCTCAAGGCTCTCATGGTCGGTACAGGAAGAGAGCCCTTCAAAGAAGATCGTTTTCTAGACTACGAAACAAATCAGAGCGCTTCACCGCTCAGGTTCTGTCAAGTGTGGGGGGAAGTGTGGGGGGCTCTAAACGGGAGCTGCTGTGTGTGATGTGTGACAGCTGACACACACACACACACACACACAGATGCTGTGATGTGTGACAGCTGGCCTGTGATCATTCAGAACACACACACACACACACACACCTGTGGTGATCATTCAGAACACACACACACACACACACACACACACACAGATGCTGTGATGTGTGACAGCTGGCCTGTAGTGATCATTCAGAGCACACACACACACACACACACACACACACACACACAGATGCTGTGATGTGTGACAGCTGGCCTGTAGTGATCATTCAGAGCACACACACACACACACACACACACACACACACACACACACACAGATGCTGTGATGTGTGACAGCTGGCCTGTGGTGATCATTCAGAACACACACACACACACACACACCTCAAAATGCTAGGGGCCGGGGATGTAGCTCAGTTCCTAGAGTGCTTGCCTTGTGTGCACGAGGTCCTGGATTCAATCCCCAGAACTTCATCAACAGGACGGTGGCACACAGCTGTGATCCCAGCACTTAGGAGGTGGAGGCAGGAAGATCAAAAAGTTGACAGGCAGTGGTGGGCACCCTTTTAATCCCAGCACTGAGGAGGCAAGGGCAGTTGGAGGCCAGCCGTGTCTACAGGGTGAGTTCCAAGAGAGCCAGGGCTACACAGAGAAATTCAAAAGAAAGAAAAGAAGAAAAAAGAAAAGAAAGGAAAAAGAGTTGAAATGTGCTTCTGTCTACATGGTAGAACAAAGCTGTTGTTGAATGCATGACCAAAACTCCTTCCAACCACTTGCACAGGCTTACCCCTCATATGAGTGTCCTACCTTAAAGTCATTTATGTATCTGCCATAGTTCACGCGCCCCATGTTCTCCACCAGAATGTCCAGAACGGCTCCAGCTTTCCCCCGTATGTCCAGGGATGTCACACGGTTTCGCTCAAGGATTCCTTGGGGGACCTGTGGGTTGAAGCCAAAGGCCAAATGGAGGGTTGGATAAGAGAAACAGAGCAGTGAGCACAGCTAATCTGTCACTTTTCCTGTCCTAAACTGTCATCAGATTTACAGGGAGAGTCCAGATATGCTCAGGCCGAGACCCTGGCCAGAGGGCCAAATTCCCAATCTCACTGACTTCCTAAAGTGGAGGATGGATTCGCACAGCTCAGGGTACTTCTCTGCCTGAGAATGGGCTACGGTGAGGGGCTGGTCTTGAACTTGAGACCTTCCTGACTCCGTCTCACAAATGCTTTACGGGTGTGAACCACCATGCTTGGCTCAGGCATCTTTTTGCTGTGATGTGTGTGTGTGTGTGTGTGTGTGTGTGTGTGTGTGTCATGTGTACCATGATGTATGTGGAGGTCAGAGGACAACCTGAAGTCAGTTCTTTCCTTCTGTCATGTGGGTCCCAGGGATTGAGCTCAAGTCATCAGGCCTGGCAGCAAGCCCCCTTATCTACTGAGCCAGCTCGCAGGCCTTCTTCGTTTCATTTCTTTTTGCTTGCTTGCTTATTTGCTTTTTTGAGAGAGGGTCTCAAGTAGCCCAGGCTGGCCTTGTCCTATGTAACCAATGCCTCCCTGGAACGCCTGCCTCTCCCGCCCCCGCATCTCACATGCCAAGCTTTTAGGTGTGCCTCCTACAAGTCTATATTTAAAGGAATGAAACACACAAGACATTCCAGGGTTGTGTTCTTGTGAGAAGGAACTACTGCACGATCTCACAGCCCAAGTTAGGTAGAAAGAAACAGCCTTTAAACACGTGGAGGGAGCAGATAAAATCAGGTAAGAGATAAAATCGGAGTTAGGTGGAGTCAGCTCACCTCACTTGCTAGGATGCATTAATCACAGAGATTATGTAACAGAACAAGGGAAAACAACAGGTATTTTCTCAAGGACACATTCCTAACTTTTTATTTGAATCGATCAGTTTATTAACTAATTTTCTGGAGCTGAGAACGGAACCCAGGACTTTGGACTTGCTAGGCGAGTACACTCCCACTGAGCTAAATCCCCAACCCCATCCCTAATTTAAGAGGTTATCTTTAAGACTGGTCACACTGACCGTAAGTCACCAAGACACGACTCCTAATGAAGGCCAGGAAATGACAAGCAGTGTCACATTTCACCACTGAAATTGAATCTGTTGATTACAAAATAAAGCTCCCCGCACACACTGTGTACATACGTGTTCACACGAAAGCACACACATGTATATGTGTGCAGAGGACAAAGGGACAACTTTAGGTGTCATTCCTCAGAATCGGTCCACTTCCTTTTGGAGGTAAGGTCTCCTGCTCACCTGGAACTTACCGAGGAGACTAAGCTGGCTGGCCAGGCTCCCATGAGGTCCTCTTGTCCACACCCCCCCCCACTGAGGTTATACTGCCACACCTGGTTTATTATTATTATTATTTCATTTATTTCTGTGTATGAGTGTTTTGCCTGCATGTATGGCTAAACCCAGGCCCTTATGCTTGCAAGGCAAGCTGTCTCCCCAGCCGAGAATGGAAATGTTACTTTAAACTACTCCGAATGTGGCTGTGCACACCTGTAATCCCCAACGCTTCGGAGGTAAAGCAGGAAGATCGGGAGTTCAAGGCTGATCCTGGACACAAAGCAAGTCTGAGGCTAGTCTGGGCTGCACGAGACCCTGTTTCAAAAAACAAAAACCACCTCCCCCCCAAAAAAACCCCTCTAAACTATAAAAATTTTCTGAAAAAAAAATTCCTTGCTGAGAAAAATCTTCCCATGAGGAGAACAGCTTTGGATACCTTTCTTATTACTGCATTTGTAACTCATTTGCTGTGGGTGCACACACAAGTGCTAAGGCACCCAACTGGCAATCAGAGGACAGGGGGACAGCCTGCAGGGGTCTCTGCTCTGTACCAGAGTCCTAGGGGCCAGACTCAGCCATCAGGCTCAGCCAGGGGCAAGTGCCATCACCTGCTGAGCCGTCTCACAGGCTCTGGCTCTCTTATCCTTGTTGCTCTTGTTTTTTAGGCCTTGGGTTTCATCCTGTAGGTGTAGGCTGGCCTGGGCCTTGCAATTCTCCTGCCTCAGCTTTCTGAGAGCTGGGATTGCAGGCATGTGCTATCTATCATACTAGATGTTGGGAAGGGTGTTTAAAATGTGTCTGCGTTTTGCTGTGAAATCAACATCCTTGGTACACTTTAGTCACAATGTCACGAGCAGAAACCCTTTATGACATCTCACTTAGTGGGAGACGCCCAGGTCAACACACTTTGTATGGTGACAGGTACCAAAAATGCAGCCTGGGTGACAGGCTGAGCTCAGTCAGGGAAGGAGATGACCTTGGGCTCAGGAGACTCAGCATTTCCTAGAGTGTGAGTATCGGGGACAGCCCTGAGACTGCAGCAGGTGGGCCATATCAGCCAGCAAGGTCACTGCCAAGGGACACAGGCTGAAACTGGAGATGTGACAAAAGCATCATGTAGACCACCCCATCCCCCGTCAAGGCTTAGATGCCTAGTTCGAAGAGAACGCTTACCCCATCCACAGCCACGTAAGCCCGGTCATGGACACCACTGAAGGGTGAGGAGTAAATGGGCATCGAGTCGTTGCAATCTCGAGGAAGTGTTGTTCGGTACAGCACATACCCAAAATACTGGTTGGGAAAGGATATAAGAGAAATGCTTCACTCTCAAAGTTTGGCTACTAAGAACCTGGTTGTCCTTGATGTGGATGAAAACCTTCCCCCACCCACTGCCAAATTCGAGATGACAATTTTGATCTTGGCAGACTATGTGAATAGCCAGGGACTCTCTTCTCAGCCCACATGGGGAAACAAAAGCCAAGCCATTGCCCAGAGTGACACGGTGAAGTCACACCCTACACGTCAGAGGTCACTACTATTAACTCAAGCCAGTCAAGGGCTCGTGAGATGGCTCAGGGGGTAAAGGAGCTTGCCACAAAGCCTGATGACCTGAGTTCAATCCCCGGGACCCACGCGATGGAAGGACAGAACGCATTCCCACAAGTTGTCCTCTGACCTTCATATGTGCGCTGAGGTACACACACATATTCACTCCAACAAAATACGTGCTAGCAACTTTAAAAGGGTCTGGAGGGACAGACGGCCCAGCAATACAGAGCACTTGCTGCTCTTGCAGGGGCCTGGGTTCACAAGTCTACTCCTGGGGTATGAAGCTTTCTTTCGGCCTCTGCAGGAAACAGGCGTGCACACAGGCAAGCAGACAAAGCAAGCACACACATAAACATTTTTTTCTAAGCCAGGAAAAGCCCCCAAACACTGAGCTCCGCTCAGTTAAAACATTCTCCAGGCTCGGGCTAAATCTGCCTTAGGGTACAAAACAAGACTCAATCTGAAACTATCTGAAGCAAAGAGGAAAGAGAGAGTTGGGGGGGCAGGTATTGCTACCAAATCGGGGTGATATTTATTTTTGAGACAAGACTCTGGCAATGTAGGCTGCCCTGGAATTTACTAGGTAAGCAAGGGCAGTCTTCAGCTTCCTGTCCTGCCTCTACCTCCCAAGTGCTGATATGTGTACGACCACACCCGGCTACATGCGGAAATCATGCCATGCTCGGCATGCGTGTGCACGCACATGTGCAGGCATGTGCTCATGAGTGCCGGCCAGAGGCTTTGAAACACTTGGCGCTGGAGTCACAGGCAGTTGTGAGCTGGCATGTGGGTGCTGGGAATTGACCTAGGTCCCCTGGGAAAGCAGCCAGTGCTCTTAACTATTGAACCATTTCTTCAACCCCTTAAATTCTTTCTAAATCTAGTCTCTAATGCATGGTCTCATTAGAATTTCTGTTGTTGTATTGGATTTCCTCATTTTTGTTTTTGTTTTGAGACAAGGCCAGGCTGGACCTTCTTGTGGAGGCCAGGCTGGACCTCCCTGTGGAGGCCAGGCTGGACCTCCCTGTGGAGGCCAGGCTGGACCTTCCTGTGGAGGCCTGGCCTCCAGCTCTCTAAGTGCCTCTCACATGCTGCCATTACATATGTGGCTACCTCAGCTGGACTGACATCAATAGTTTCTGAAGAGTTCAGACTGATCCTAGACCAACCCTCCCTTGTTGGAGTCAGTAAAATGCCTTTTATGTGGACACAGCAGAGGAGACATGTCCTCCCGGGGGAGGCACGGATGCATGGGTCACTTGGCCCCTTGTCACATTTGATTACCTCGCTGGGATCTGAGCCCTATCTTCTGAAGTGTTAGGTCACCTGAGTCTGCCTTCCTGGCTATCCGTGGAGGTCGCCCTCATCTAATCTTAGCTTGGCATTTCTTCCAGTTGCTAATTTTACACTTGTTTTGCTTCAACGACTGTCTCACAGTTGGTTCCAGGAGAGCGGGGCCCCACACTGGCCAGTTTTCATTAACGATTACAGGGGCCACTCTACAGTCCCGGCAGCCACCGGTCTCAGAGCTGTGCTTCGGGACCCCTGCAGTGTACTGCTCCGGATCTGGATCTGGGTGGGGCACCTGAGCCTCCGTGTTTTGGGTCTAGGACGAGCCCACACCATACCTTTCAGTTTAACTATGGTGTATGCAGGCTGCGAAGGGGGGCCCACTCACTCACGGGGTGCCTACACGGGCTGCCTGAACCAAGTCTGCAGAGAACACTTTCCCTCCCCTCCTGGAAACCTAGGTCAGTGCTATCCTCATCCTCTGAGGAGTCTGTTATGGACAGATCACACAGGCAGGCAGATGCTTAAAAGGAAAAAGCAATTCACCACACACACACTAAGCAGCAAAAGCTACTGCTAACTGAAAAATCAGATGAAAAGTGCAGCCGGGCGTTCGTGGCGCACACCTTTAATCTCAGAACTCGAGAGGCAGAGGCAGGTGGATCTCAGTGAGTTCGAGGCCAGCCCGGTCTACAGAGCAAGCTCCAGGACAGCCAGGAAACCCTGTCTCAAAAAACCAAAAAGTAAAATAAAATAAAGTGGACAGGGCAAAATCTTGTAAAATAAAAAGTTGAGAGAAACTTCTAGAGAGACAAGGGAGTGCTAGAAATTAAGCACATACAAGCATAGGGCACACACATGTATGAACACATGTACACACACATGTATGGTCTTCTTTCCAATCCAAGAAAAATGAACCTCTAAGAAGGAAAAATTGAGTTGATTATTCTTTTTTGTGAGACAGGGTCTCATGTAGCCCAGGCTGGCCTTGAATACTGTGTAAATGAGATTGATCCTGAACTTTTGTTCACCTCCCAGGGGCTGGAATTACAGGCATACCACTATACCCCGTTTCTGCGGTGCCGGGGATCGAACCCGCGGCCTTGTCATGTCAGGCAAGCACCTTACAAAGGAGTCCTGCCCTCAGCCCTAAACCGCCATTTCTCAGTATTCAAATATGCATGCCTAGGATGTGATAAGGAAACACCCGTACCACCAGGAGGAAGACAGAGTTTCCTGTGGAGACCCACCTGTTTAACCTGGATGAACGTCAGGGGATAGCGGCTTCTCACCGGTCCATTGGGACACAGGACGTCCAGAGTTTCTGCCACCGTCTTGAACTGAAAAGAAGCAAAAACAGATCAGCATCATATCACCAGTGATTGGGGGTGTCGTGGGATGGGGTGGGGACTTTGGGGGGGCAGTTACATTAGTCTGTATTATGAAAGACACTGAGATAAACCTCAACTGTCCAAGTTCCATTTACTTCACAATCACCTTTAATTTTGTTCATTCCTTTTCTTCTCTTCCTCTCCTCCCCACCCCCAACCCGTTCTTTCTGAGACAGAATCTCATGGGTCCCAGGCAGGCCTCAGGCTTGCTATGTGGCCAAGGATGACATTGATCTTCCCTACCACACCCATCTTATTTCAGAGTGCTGGGCTTCAAACTCAGGGCTTTCTACGTGCCAAGCGGGCCCTCCACTAATCGAGCTAATACACAGCCTTTATTTCTTACCATTTTTATCTTTTGCAGTGCTGGGGACTGAACCAGGGTATCCCACAGGGTGGACAAGTAAGTTGTCTGTCACTAAGCTGCAGCCCCAGGCCCTGCTCTTAACATTTTTGTTTATTTATTTATTTTGACACAGGGTCTTACTATGTAGCCCTGGCTGTCCTGGAACTTGCTACGTAGACCAGGCCTCTGCCTCCCTAGTGCTTTGATTAAAGGTGTTTGCCACCATAGTGTGTGTGTGCGCGTGCGTGCGTGCATGCGTGCGTGCGTGCGTGCGTGTGTGTGTGTGTGTGTGTATGTGTGAACTGGAGTAAAAGATGGTTGTTAGCTGCCATGTAGGTGCTGGAAACGGAACCTGGATCCTCTGGAACAGGAGTCCAATCTGGGCAAGGTGGCACACAGCTTTAATCCCAGCACTTGGGAGGCAAGCAAATGTGACTTGGAGGCCAGCCTGTTCTAGTCATTGAGACCCAAGATACCCAAGACAGCATACAGAAAACCTATCTCAAACAAAACCAAACTAAAAAGAGAGCAGTGAGTGTTCTTAACTGTGGAGCCATCTCTCCTAACCATTGATGAAAATGTAAATGACGGTAGTCTTAAAAAAGAGTCTGAGGTGCACCCATTCAGAAGTACAGCACAGCAGAGCTATCTATCTAAGAAAGGCTGGCATCCAAGATGCGGAGGCTGCCGCCTCTGCAAAGCATTCAACAGGTTCTCAAGTGAGGAAGAACTCTGAAGCAAAGACAGTCAGTAGCTCGAGGCAAATGACTCTGAGATTAGATCTGCCACGACCATATCGCATGCTGGCTTCCAAGCCTGTGTCAAGGCTCCTGAAAGTTGCCCTCTGACCTCCACAAGTGTGTATGAGTGTGAACACATGCTCCCTTGAACACTCGAGAGTATACATGTGCACACACACACAATCTTAAATAAATGAAAAATTTCAATCCTGTATACTATGTTTTGCATAAATTGAATATGGTTGCATACTAATTTCCTCCTCCCTTGTTTCTTGTGTTTTATTTTGAGTTTATTAGCCAGAAGTGTCTCCTGTAGCCCAGGCTGGAACTCACTATGTAGCTAAAATAACCACCCTGATCCTCCTACCTCCCACTTCCAAGCATGTGCTAACATATCTGCTCCCCCTTGCCTTTTTGTTTGGAGACAGAACCTTTCTCTATAGCCCAGGCTAGCCTCAAACACAACTATGTAGCACAGGCTGGTCTCGAGCAAAACAGTAATCCTCCTGTCTCAGCTTCCAACGTGCTAGGATTACAGGCATGAGCTACCATGGTCAGTTTGCTGATTTCCTCCATGGTACTAGCTGTATTTTTCTTTTTAAATGTTTTCAACTTTAATATTGCTGTTGTTTTAAACAGTTGGAGTTCTTTTTATATCACATAAAAGAACTTCTTATTGTTTTAAAACCAAGCAGCCATTTTTTTCTTAAGCAGCTACAGAGATGAACAAGCTCCCTGTCCAAGTGTGATGCAGGGGTGATTAATCTAAGGAGAGATTCCTATCAGAGACCACACTCTTTGTAGAACGTGGCACAGGATTCCACCCGGGGTGGAAACTTTTACAGAAGCACAGGCAGCCAACCAGAAGTCAGAGGGCTTCAAATGGAAAAACTACTATGGTGTTTGGTGCTTGGCTTAAAAGATAAAAACTTATGTTACTATTTTAGAATTTTGATATTCTTAAGAAATAAGTGACTCTTCATGTTTTTTTCCTTTTTCTGGTGAACGAATACATGTAGGAGTAAGGGATGGGTCGAGGGGAAAATCTGAAGACCCAGAGAGTCAACACAAACCAATTTTGATACATCCCTCCTCCAACCATTAAGTAACTCTCTTCTGTTTTCCCAGAATAAAATCATCTTACCTCTTACTAATGATTAATTTCCGTATTTCTCCTCTGATGCTCCAGTGTTCAATAATTTTTGGATCTAACTTAAGGGCAGAGATGTCAAAATTCCCGGGGCTTGGAGGAACTCATTAAAACGGGGCGGATGGGGCCGGCAAGATGGTTCAGCAGGTAAGGGAGCTTGCCATCATGTCTGATGACCTGAGTTCCAGTCCCCAGACCCTCTCATCCTGTCCACTGGCCTCCACTTGGAGATCATGGCATGCATGTCTCCCAACTCCCAAAATAAATGTAATGAAGAAGAAAATTAAAGAGGTAAACGGTGGGAGAAAGCCGAGCTGACCCAAAATGACCCGAGTGGCCCGAGAATACCTCTCCCTCCCTGTGGTGTGTCTTCACACCCGTCAGTTCCCATCCACATCTTATCCCCCATCTCCTCACGCCCGAGACGTGTCAGTCACTCAGAAAACAAGCTCGGAGAAAAACAAGGCCCGGCCTGCGTCACTTTCACTCACCGTGTCTCCCCACCGGACTCTCAGTGAGGATGTGACACTTTCTGTTTCCTTTTTTGAGGCAGGATTTTTTTTACTTAGCCCAGGCTAGCCTCTCACTCACTATGTAGCCAAGGATGACCCTGAACCCCTGGTCCTTCCGAATGCTAGGGTGACAGGTGTGTCCGGCACGCCTGGCTGATGAGCTACTGGGGACGGAACCCAGGGCTCCATGCATGCCGGGCAAGCACACTACCCACTGAGCTTCACTCCCAACTCTGTGTCATCTCACCTTTCTCAGAGCGACTTTCCCATAGGCGAACTTGGGTGTAGACGGAGGGATAGGACCCTTCGGGACATCTTTAAACTATGAAGCAGAGTGGGGAAGAGAAGAGGGAAAAACTGTTAATCTTTTAGACACACATCTGTGAAGTGATTTTTTTTTTCTTTTCTTCCTTTTAGTTTTTCAAGATAAGGTTTCTGTGTATGTAGCCCTGGCTGTCCTGAAACTCACTCTGTAGACCAGACTGGCCTTGAGCTCAGAGATCTGCCTGCCTGTGCCTCCTTAGTGCTGGGATTAAAATCAGGTACCACCATGTCTCATTTCCGTTAAATTTCTTTTTCTTTTTTGGTTTTTCGAGACAGGGTTTCTCTGTGGCTTTGGAGGCTGTCCTGGAACTCACTCTGTAGACCAGGCTGGCCTCGAACTCACAGAGATCTGCCTGCCTCTGCCTTCCGAGTGCTGGGATTAAAGGCATGCGTCACCAACACCCAACTTCTGTTTAATGATTTATTGGTAGTAGTTTATTGCTTAGCAAAGTCATAACATCCTATCCAGGTAATTAATGTCTCAGAAAATAAACAAATGAACACAAATGCTATACTTCTTAACATTTACTTCTCTGAAGGTGGGGAATTAAGGAGTTCACCAGACCCAAGATAAAGATAAATAGGTGTTTTATTGGAGAACAACTTACACAGATGAGAGTAAATGACCACCACAGCTACTCTACCTTAAAGGGGTCGTGTCTGCACCTGAAACCACACCCAAAGGGTGTGGCTACTTCTCCAGGTTCACTGGCAAGACCGGATGCCACTACATTTCTCCATCATAATCTGTGCCCAAAACATGGCTTTCAGACTGACCAACAATACAGCCTGTCACAGCATTCAGAGGGGCATACTCAGAAGAGAGCTGCTCTTCCCCCACCAGGGAATCCAGTAGATTCCACGGGAACTGGCTTGTCCTGCTCTAGTCTCATGTCTTCATTCATCCTACAAACAGATTCTGCTTAGCATTTTGTGAGGCTATAAACAGCCCTTGTTCATTGTGAGAAATATCCAAAACAGCTTTATTAACCTCATATTAAGTCATGCGTTAAGGATTCCCATACTATTACACAGCCAGAAACCAGCATGAGCAACTCTGCTCAGACATGAGTCAGAGGCCAATGGCTGGGCTGGGGACAGTGCCCACCATGGAAGCATGAGGACCCGAGTTCAGATCCTCAGGGCTCCTGTGAAAGTCAGGTGTGGTGGTACATGGTGGTACACATGTAACCCAGCCTCAGGGGACATAGTGGTAGGACTTTCGAGGCAGCCAGTCTAGCTGTCTCAAACAATAGACGAGAGTCAGGGGAAGATAGCAGAGGTTGGCCTCTGTCCCTCACACATGTATGCACAGACCAGCTCGCAGGCGTGTGTGTGTGCGCGTATGGGCACGCACACTTGCACATGCACACACACACACACAGGTTTTATAGAACTACTAAAAGCAGGTTACCAATTTATTAAGAGCTCAAAAACATAGAACCATCATTGCCTCATCAGGACTGGAGAGGGAGGAGGCTCTGCCCTATAGTTTTATGGTCAAAGTGTTAACCGTGTCTGGTTCAGTTTTACCCACACCAAAGACAGTATCTAAGAAAAATGCAAATGTCACAAATTTTGTCAAGCCTTGATGGTTCACACGTGACCTTTTTCAGTGAGTATAGGCTTACGCAGCCAGCAGGGAAGCCATTCTCTCCATAGTCCAAGGCACAGTGAGACATGTACATCTCCTTCCAAGGCAGAGTAAGACATGTGCATCTCCATCCAAGGCAGAGTGAAACATGTGCATCTCCATCCAAGGCAGAGTGAGACATGTGCATCTCCATCCAAGGCACAGTGAGACATGTGCATCTCCACCCAAGGCAGAGTGAGACATCTCCACTTGGGTACCAGTAACACTGATTCTCTGGGAGAGACTTTCCACTACCTAAATCTTTGGAGAAGGGAGGGGCCAGGCAGAGTCTACATGGGGTACTTGTCATAGGTATTTTCCTTCCTCCTGCAAGCGAATATTCCAAATACTCTAACAAATCAGTTACCTACTGCAGACATACTGCAAATCCCATGAGAAAGACTATTAAGGACCAGAGACGTTGCTCAGCGGTAGACGGCTTGCCTAGTGTGTGCAAGGCCCTGGGAGTGATCCCCAGCGTCGGGAGGAAGAAACAGAAGGTTCCACTGTCTTTTAAAATATAAGTCATTCCAGAGCCAGGTGGTAATGACCCACACCTTTAATTCCAGCACTTGGTGGGTGGGCAGAGGCAGGCTGATCTCTGAATCCGAGGCCAGCCTGGTCTACAGAGTGAGTTCCAGGACAGCTGGGGTCACACAGAGAAACCCTGTGTTGAAAAACCGACAAATAAATAAATAAGTAGTGAGTGAATGAAAAAACAAGCCATCTCTATCCTCCAGACCTGATGGTGATACACAGCGAGCCGTTCCTGCCCTTTAGACCTGAAACATCACAAAAGAAGGAAGAAACGAGAGGAAAAGAAGTGAGGTGAGAGAGAGAAGAGAGAGAAGGAGGGAATGAGAGGGTCACATGTTAAACTGGAATCTATCGCGTTCGTTTTCTTTAAAGATTTTACTTATTACATTAAGAAACTATTACATGGGTGCCCACACATGGAGGACAGAGGACTTGTAGGAGTCAGTGCTCTCCTACCCCGAAGGGCCTGGAGGTTGAACTTTGTTGGTGATCACCTTCCTGCCGAGCTCCTCACTGGCTGTCACATTCACTGTGCCGATGGCTCCCCTCCAGGTCTGCCCTCTATGGCCTGATCATTAGACACGTGGGATCTCTTGGGTGGGTCTTCTGCATGGCCCTGTTTACTCTCCCTCACACTCAACATGCAGTCTCAGCCGCTGTGTGGCCGGCAGACACCCTCTGCTGTCATGGAGATGTCTCTGACCTTCACAGGAGTATCACACACACACTCACACATACACACCCCCCCACACCTTCCCACACCCCCACACACACAGGTGATCTCCACTACACAGGTGACAACTTCATCTTTGGAGTTGTCAGGCCAACAGTGAGAGAAATTTGGTTATGGTTATTACGGGGTTTATTTATTTATTTTTATTTGTTTTTCACAACAAGGTTCCTCTGTGTTCTCCTGACTGTCTTGGAACTCACTCTGTGAACCAGGCTAGCCTCAGTCATAAAGACCCATCTGCTTCTGTCTCGTGAGTGCTGGGCTTAAAGGTATGTACCCCCATTAAAAATTATTATTATTATTAGTGTATGTGTGTGTGTGTGTGTGTACACTGCCACAGGTTGCATGTGGAGATCAGATGACAATGGTTAAGAGTCACTTTTCTCTCTCTACCTTGTGGATCCTGGGACTTGAACTCAGGTCCTCAGCCTTGGTGAGGAACACTCTTGTCAACCTCCCAGCCCCCCCATCCGACTCTTACCTTTTCTCTCACACTTGCCTCAGAACAACACTAGGAGCTGAACTCACACCTCTTCCTTCCCCTCTCTCTCCCCTTCCCTCCTGGAGACAGGGTTTCACACTGTGGCTATCTTAGGCTGGCCTAGAACTCACTGTGTAGCCCAGGGTCGGTCTCGAACTCTTGGTAGCTCAGTTTCCCAAGTGCTGAGGTTACAGGTGTGAACCACGGTGCGTGGCTTCCCACGGCCACACTGTGCTCTGAGGCTGACTGACCGTGTGCACTCACGCTGCACTCACCACCAGTCCCTAACTGGTCTTCCTGCTTCACTCCGCCCGCCTCCTGGTCAGCTCCCGCAGCTGCACAGTCCTGCAGAAGTCCTGCGCTCTGCCACTCATCCTCCCTGAGTAAAGCGCTCTCAGTCTGGCCTAGGAGACGTAGGAACAGTTGCATACTGACCCTGGCTTCACCCATCTCCCCAGACTCCACTGCTGGCTCCTTCCAATGCATCCTATAGCAGGGCACCTGCCCCTCAGTGGCCGAGCTCTGACAATGTTCCAGCCCTGGCCATCAACACGCGACCCTCTCATCTCTGCCTGTAAGTCTCGGCTCAGATTTTACCTTTTGCAGGAGGCCTGTATGCACCAAGAAGCTAAACCCAGCTAGCACAAACCAAACACATATCTGTTTAATCATCTGTGAAGGAAGGAGCCATATGGATAAAAACATTCTCTGAAGCCATTGTGGTCTGGATTACATAATTAATTAAAGCTAGATCCCAAGTAGCAAATTCTGGAGACAGCTGAGGATGACCTTGAACTCCTGATCCTCCTGGCTCCACCTTCCAAGTGGGATTCCACGTGTTTGCCATCGTGCCCAGCTTAGGTACTGTGGGGACTGGAGACTGAATTCAGGTCTACCGGAAGTGTAGAGCCATTTCGCCAGCCCCTTATTACATTAAAAAAATTTTTTTAAAAACATTTATTTACATATTATATACACAGTGTTCAGCCTGCATGCCAGAAGAGGGCACCAGATTGAATTGTAGATGGTTGTGAGCTACCATGTGGTTGCTGGGAATTGAACTCAGGACCCCTGGAAGAGCAGTCAGTGCTCTTAACCTCTGAGCCATCTCTCCAGCCCTTAAATGTACTTTTTTCCAGGCAGGGTCTCATGCAGTTCAGGATGGTCTCAAATTCACTACGTAGCCAAGGATGACTCTGAGTCTCTTGCTCTGCCTGCTTCTACCTGCCCAATGTCGGCGCTACAGGTGTGTCTCACCGCACCCTTACACAGCGCGGGGTATCAAATCCAGGGCTCTATGCCAGGCGAGCACTCTATCAACCAAGTTCTCCACTATTACAAACTACAACTGAGCACCGCAGCTTCCTGATAGCCAGACATGGAGGTGGGCATACTGTACGAATCCATTTATAGCAGGAGCGAAACAAGTAAAGCTAATACATGGCAACAGGAAGTCGGGGCAGTGGTTAGCTCGGGGCAGGGAGTGAGTGGTGAGGGTGAGGAAGAGGCACCAGGGAGCTCCCACTGGGCGTTGGTTGCTGCATTCTGGGCACTTTGCATACACAGTGGCCTTGGAAACCTGGTTCTCTTAAGGGCAGAGATAACACACTTGAATGGGTAAGAAAACAAAAACACGCAAAAAACCTTCCCAACCAGAAGAGGAGACAAAAAACAAAAACATCTTTAAACAAGACAGAGATAAAAGGAATAAAGAGGAGAAAAACAAGAAAAGGGAGACATGAAGAAATTAACCGCCCCCCCAAAAAAATCCCCAGCTGAACTTAATCCCGGGTGGGGCTGCAGAAGTGGCCCTGACGCACATGCCACACAGAGACCAGGAGCTGAGTTCAGTGCCCAACCCACCAGAGGCTGGGCAGGGCGGCGTGTGCCTGTGATCCCAGGAATGGGGGGTGGAGGTGGCGGGGCTCCTGGGGCTTGCCGGCCACCCAGCCCAGCTGAAGCAGTGAACTCCAGGGTCAGGGAGAGACTCTGCCTCAAAAATAAGATGGGGAGTGACTGAGGAAGACACGTGTGTATACTTACAAACGTACACGCTCACATACACAACAGAAATCAGACTCTGAGAATGAGAGTTACAATGAGCCGGGCTGCATGGCCCAGGGGTTAAGGATGCTTGCTGCTCTTTTGAGTTCAGGTAATAGTATCAACCCACACTGGGTAGCTCACAACTGCCTGTAACTCCCACTCCAGGGGGTTAGTGCCCTTTTCTAACATCTCAGGGACACCCCCCACGTGTGTGTGTGTGTGTGTGTGTGTGTGTGTGCGCGCGCACACACACACAAAACAAATAAAAAATAAATAAAAATTTTAAAAGGTGGAAAAGAAATTTTAGGTGAGAATCTCAATCTCTCTTTCTCTCTCTCTGTCTCTGTCTCTCTCCCCCCCCCCCCAGGGTCTTACATAGACCAGGCTGGCTTTGAACTATATAACTGAGAATGATTTAACTCCTGATCCTCTTACTGTACCTCCAGATTATAGGTGTGCAACACCCCCGTTTTATATCAAGCCTTTTCTATAACATGCCAGCTGTGGTGATATACACCTTTAATCCCAGCTCCTGGGAGGCAGAGGCTGGCGGATCTCTGTAAATTCAAAGTACCAGCCTCGTCTATATAGATAGACCCTGTCTCAAAACACAAACAAAAAAAACCCTCCAAAAACAAAAGAAAATATTTCCTAACACAAATCTTAACACATACTTAAAACTGACATTATATGACACTTAACTTCTACCATTTATAGACAGAAAACCTATGTTGTTTTAAACTTCAAAACTCAGGTGACTGAGCAGAAAAACTGTGGGTTTTGTTTTTTTTTTTTTTAACTCACCACAGAGACAGGAAACCCCACCTGAGGACTTTAGGTGCTTCAAAGGCTGGCTGCTGGCAGGACCAAGAGCTTCCCGAGCCAGCTAGAGGAAACAGCAGTCACTTGCCCCAGATAGAACAGTGTCTCTCTCAGCACAGTGCCCGTCTGCTCTGCACACTGGTGTCTACTGTCCTCCCTACACGCTTGAGCTACCACAAGGACACATTTGCTGGCTTCTACTTGCTGGACAGACTATGTCAAGTCCTGGATGGCTTATACACGTCCTTTGCTCTCTCTATGGTGTGGCTAGGTACCCTCTTATCAGACGAAGGGTACAGAGCCTATAATCTTGCTGATAAACCCATGCAGTCTTCATCAGGTGTGGCTGCACCCCAAACCATGCCTCTCCCTCATCCACTCTGTCAATAAGGTTCTGGCAGGAAGTCACCTACAGAGCCATAAGGACTTCATGGCAGGCTCCCCACCAGTCCAGCTTGCCAAGAGTTGGAAGCACCCACCTTCTGGATGACATTTCGAAGAGCAAAATACTTCTCGGTCAGGTCCCCTGCCTCACTCAGTGGGGCATCGTAGTCATAGCTGGTGGGCTGTGCCGCATAGGGAATGTTGGCACCTAGGAGACAGAAAAGTCACTGGTTGGTACTGAAGGCCTTGCTCAGGGGCTCAGGTTAGGGTGAGGAGAAATGAAAGACACATTAAACAGCCAGGAGGTGGTGGTGCGCGTCTTTAATTGCAGCACTTGGGAGGCAGAGGTATGTGGATCTCCGAATTCCAGGCCAGCCTGGTCCACAGAGCAAGTTTCAGGACAGCCAGGGCTATACAGAGAAACCCTGTCAAAACAAACAAACAAACAAATAAACAAACCAACCAACCAAACAAACAAACAGATACCTAAAAAGCCAAATCGTCAGAGCTGGGATCCAGCTGGTCAGGTGCCTCCCCTGCACGGCAGACACGAAATGTGGTGGGATCAGAAATTCAAGGTCATTCTTTTCTTATTTTAATTTCATTTTATGTGTATGTGTGTCCTAGCATATATGCCATGCTTGATCCACAGAGGCCAGAAGAGGGTGTCAGATCTCCTGGGACTGGAGTTAGGGATGGATGTGAGACACCATGTGGATTCTGGGAATCAAATCCAGTCCTCCGGAAGAGCCGCCGGTTCTCTGGCCTGCTTTTCCTCTGTAAAATCCCTCCAGGGAAAGCCTATAATCAGACTGGGGACACACAAACCCCCTCTGTGCTCCAGAACTCCTCAGGACAGACTGACGCCACTCACAGTTACATCACCCCGGCCTTCTACACCCAGTCATTCCTCAGTGTGGCAGATATTGCTCTCCAGACACATCAAGGATTGTCTTGCTGGCTGTCGGGGGGCCTACCCCTGTGACGGCTGATACTACAAACCTCTGTGGTATGTCCGTGAGGGAGTTTCTAGACTAGGTTAATTGTGGTGAGGGGATCCACCCTAAATATGGAAGGAGGTCCCATCCTATAGGCTGGTGTCTTACACTAAGGACAAAGCCGGCTGTGCTCCAGTATCGTCTCTCGCTGCTTTTAGACTTCGGCAGTGATGACCACCTGAAGCTCCTGCCTTATGCTTGCTTTTGTTAGGTGTCTTGTCACAGCAATGGGAAATATGATTGATACAACTTCCCTGGGACAAAGACCAATGAGGAGAGTTGGGGCTGGGGACACACAATGACCAGAAAAAGAATTCCCTGGCAATTGCTGGCCAAGGTGCAGAGTGTAGACCAGAAAGAAACTCCCGAGCTTGTCAAAGATGCTTCTCACAGATTTAGGCTCCCTGTAACACTGGCCAGTCCTTTGAAAATTTACCCAAGCACAGCATAAAGACATATGATAAATCCGAGACACAGTGTTTGAGCCCTGCAGTGGTGGCCCTATTCCTGTGGGGGTGGGAGCAGAGATGGTCCAGGTTAGCTCCAAACTACGACGTAGCCAAGGGTGACCTTGGACGTCTGATCTCCTGCCTCTTATCCCTGAGTGCTGGGATAACAGGTGTGCGCCACCAAGCCTGGTTTTTATAGGGCTGGGGCGGAATTCAAGGCCACCTGCAGGCTAGGTTGGCACTCTACCAAGCAGGTGGCATCTGCAGTCCCGAGACTGCGTTTCTAACAGGCAGGGCTGCTGCAGCCTACTGCAAACCAGCCAGGTTTGTGTCTTCTTCCCGCTCAGACAGCACTGGGCCATGCAGGCGTGTCAGCGTGAAGCGCTTTGTAAGTAAATGAGGCACACAACACGATGGCTTGTCAATAGTGGTAAGTTCACGATGATGGGCCCGAGGACCCACTGTCGGAGGGCTGACAAATGAGCGAGGAGATCAGGTCGGCTCCTCCCCGCCCCCATCCCACTTTCTCCTCAATTCGCCGCACAGCACGTCACTTTGGAAGACTTGGACCACTCAGCGGACAGATTGGTGAATTGACTTTCTCTCCTCTGCTCGTCAGGGACAGCTCTGCATCAGGTCTGCCCGCCCCAGGAGCAGCACAGGTTCAAATACATCCTTCCCTGAGATGCACAGAGAGATAACAAACCACATCCTCATCGAAGGAGTTCACCTTCTGTGTGGCTCCTCTTCCGAGGGGTTTCTCATTTAACTCGATCTGCCCTAAGCTTCATGCACCTTACAGGCAGACCAAGCCATGCTGATCCTTGAGTCCTCAGCCTAAGCCAGGCATGGGGGCGGGGAGGTCAGTGGGTAGTGTAATTTCCAGACACAAATGCAACAGCCTGGGTGAAATGAACTGGGGACTAGCGGGTCGACTGGAGACACACACACACTCACACACACACAGACACAGAGGCACATATACATATGGGTGCATTGTATGTGCAGGTGGGCACGCATATATGCACATGCAGGTACAGGCATGCATGTGTGGACATGCACATGTGTGTAAGTGTATGTATAGGAGCTAACCATCTGGTTTTGAGTGGATTAAAAAAACTGAGTTAATTAATTAATTTTGTTTGTATATATACCATGGCACTTATGTGGAGGTCAGTTTCAGGAGTCATTTTTCTTCCTTCCACTTTGTAGGTCCAGAGGACCAAACTCGGGTCTTTAGGCTTGGCAGCAGGAACCTTTAGCCACCATCTCCCTGGCGCTTTATTTGGCTCCAGAGACAGGGTATCTCATTGGCCTGGAGCTCGCAGTTCCGCTACATGGCTGGCCACACCCCAGGAAGCTGCCTGCCTCCCTTCCTTGCACTAGGATTACAGATGCTCACCTCGCCACGCCTGGTTTTTCTTTTCTTCCCTTCATTTTGTTTTGGAGTCAGGGTTTCCCCTGCGTAGCCCTAACTGTCCTGAGACTTGCTCCATAGACTAGGCTGATCTCCAAGCGCTCTGCCTCCAGAGTGCTGGGATTAGAGGCGTGCACCACCACACCTGGCTTTTCTTCCTTCCTTTATTTTTCCAAGACAGGGTTTCTTTGGACCCTGTTCTGGAACTCGCTCTGGAGATTAGGCTGGCCTTGAATTTACGGAGATCCGCCTGCCTCTGCCTCCAGAGTGCTGGGATTAAAGGCCTGAGCCACCACCTCGCCTGGCTTTTCTTAACATGGGCTCTGGGGAAATCAAACTAAGGTCCCTGTCTTGCACAGCAAGTTATTAACACCACAGGGGAGCGGTGCATGCTTAAGGCACATATGGGGATTCCATGACAGAAATGTGAGCAGGAGTGCCACGCGCCCCCCCCCCCATTTATATGAACTATCTACCGCAGGAGAGTCGCCAGGGCCAGGGAAGAACTTCGAGGCCTTCGGGGGCTGTGAGGAGGAAAGAGGAGTGACTGTGACAGTGTGGAGTTTCTTTCAGGTGGTTGGGGGAATGTTCTGGAAGTAGAGGGGAAGGACTGTACGACTCTGAGAACATCTGGTGGAATACGTATTTAAAATTGTCAGTTTTGTGGTTTCTAGAACAATTAAGATGGGAGTGGAGAGATGCTCAGGGGCAAAGATGCTCCCCCAGGCCCAGGCGTCCGAGTTGGACCCACGGGGTGGAGGAGGAGGACCAACTCCATGAGATGTTCTTTGACAGCCACATACACAAAAACAAATGCATGTACTAGAGAGAGAGAGAGAGAGAGAGAGAGAGAGAGAGAGAGAGAGAGAGAGAGAGAGAGAGAGAGAGAGAGAGAGATGGGGGCAGAGACATGGAGGCGGGAGGACCCCTAAGCTCAGTGTCTGGTTTAGTCTACTTGGGAAGACCAGGTCAGAGAGAGAGACCTCATCTAAGAAAAAAAAAGATAGCGGGTCCCCGAGGACTGAAAACTTGAGGTTGTTCCCTGGCCCCCACATACACACAAACCCACAGATACACATGTACACATGCACCTGCACAACATATAAACGCACACACACAAGACCAGATCAGAGCATGTAAACACACACACACAGGCGCACGAGACTGCCAGAGAGAACTGGCTGAAAACAAGACCCTTAAATGATCAAATTATGTCCCTTAAAAAAATTTTCCCCCACACTAAAATGATTCTTATGTGTTAGAAAATTTAGGAGACAAATGGAAACAGAAAATAAAGATTGGCCACAGGTACCGCCTCCCAAATCACACACCACAAACAAGCTTCTACTAATGGATGTTAAACGGATCTTACCATTCCAATAGGCAAAATTGGTCCCACCTATAAACATGTACCTAGAGAAATAAGAGAACACACGTACTTGACTGTGAGCCACAGCTCAGGGTCCCCTCTCCCAGTGCTGGATGGATACTCACAAGTTCACATTGGCCCCACGGGCAAGCAGGTCATAGAGAGAGGCAGCCACTATTTCAGTCTTCACGGTGTAGTGGGGGTCACCCCAGTGGTCTAGCCAGCCAGTATAGAACTCGGAATTGACCTGAAAGGGGAAAGGGGGGCGTCACTTAAGAGAGTGTTGATGTGTCCCTGTCACACCCCGTTCACGTCTCCAAGGAACAGGTGACAAGGGAGATTGACATGTATGCTTAACCTGGAGATGGGAGGGTCCCATGAGGACCTCTAGTTGTATCTATACTGCAACAGTACCTATACTGGGTCTCCAAGTGCCAGCCAATTGTGACACCTCATCTTACTCAGTGCAAACTCTGCACTGCTGATCCACCCACTGCCAATCAGAAATATTTGGGAATGGAGCTCAGTTGGTAGAATGCTTGTCTAGCATGAATGAAGCCCTGGGTTCCATCCCGAGTATTGCACAAACTGGGCACGGTGGTGCCCACCTGTAACCCTAGTGCTCAGGTGGTGGAGGCAGGAGGACATTTTTAGCTAAATGGTGAATTAGAGATAGCCTGGGCTACAGGAGACCTTATTTATTTATTCATTCATTCATTCGTTTTTTTTGTTTGTTTGTTTTTTTGAGACAGGGTTTCTCTGTGTAGCTTTGTAGACCAGGTTGGCCTCCGATTCACTGAAATCTGCCTGCCTCTGCCTCCCAAGTGCTGGGATTAAAGGTGTGCGCCACCACTGCCTGGCCTTAGACCTTATATTAAAAAAATGTTTTTTGTTTTTTTGTTTTGTTTTAGGACTGAAAGGTTTACTTTCGCTCTGAAGGACTAGCCAGTCCTTCATGGCGGGGAAGGCATAGCAGCAGGAGAATGAGACAGCTAGTCTCTTTTTTTTTTTTTGATAAAATATTTGCATCAGTACTGAGCATGTGCAGTCTCTGCCCCTCCCCATCATGATTAGCCCCAAAAACAAAGTAAAATATCCACACAGTACCTATGCTACATCAGGTTTAAGCAACCAAAAGAGGATTTAAGCCTAGGACAGGATGTACAATACAAGCCTACAAGAACTCCACCATTTTACAAAAACGACTTGAGTAGCTACTGACTCCAGTATCTGAGGTTCAGAATCTCACATCCAGTATCCAATCCTCCATGGGATTTTTTGGGGGGGGGGACACAACTGATTCTTTTTTGTTGTTGTTGTTTTTCGAGACAGGGTTTCTCTGGATAGCCTCCATTTTCCTGGCGCTTACTCTGTAGACCAGGTTGACCTTGAACTCAATAGAGATCCACCTTCCTCTTCCTCCTGAGTGCTAGGATTGCTGGGATTAAATCCCCCCTTGCAGCTAATAGTTAATTTTAGCTTCTGATGAACTGCTTGTTGGAGCAAATCTCCTTCCTGCTGCTGCTGAGCGAGGTGGGAGGTATGGCTTTTGCCTTTAAAAATCCCTTGGTTCAAATGGTCAGGGCCACACTAAGACACCCAGTACTTGAGTGTAGTCCCAGTTGACTAGAATAAAGACTTTCAACTGGCTATGAGCTGTGTCTCAGTGGCCATCTCTGGTGGGCTCCCCCTTAACACCTTATTTAAAAACAAAAAGCAGCTGGGCAGTGGTGGCACATGCCTTTAATCCCAGCATTCCGGAGGCAGAGGCAGGCAGATCTCTGTGAGTTCGAGGCTGGGCTGGACCGACAGCCTCCAAAACAATACAGAGAAACCCTGTCTTGTAAAACCAAAAAAAAAAAAAAAAAAAAAAAAAACAACCCAAAAACAAAACAAAAAACCAAAAAGTAGCAGCTCCAAATACATCCTTTACACACAATTCACTCTTTTTGTTTGAATACTGATCTTGAGATGCACCAGCTAACATGACGACCATCTGTCTACAAGCAACTTACCATCAGTTCAACATCAGAAATGAAAAAGGGAAGCCGGGCGTTGGTGGCACATGCCTTTAATCCCAGCACTCGGGAGGCAGAGGCAGGCGGATCTCTGTGAGTTTGAGGCCAGCCTGGACTACGAAGCGAGTTCCAGGACAGCCTCCAAGGCCACAGAGAAACCCTGTCTCAAAAAACCAAAAAGAAAACAAAAATTAAGAAATGAAAAAGGGAACCTGGAGAGGTTCCAGGAAACAGCTCTGCCTGTCTGAGCAGGCTCCACTGAGCTCCAAAGAGCTGTTTTGCAAACAAAGCTCCTTGTGCTCCGTGTACAAACAAAGGCACTGTGGCTGCAGCAGCCAGGAGGGAAGAGTGAGGAGCACAGGGCTGATGGAGCTGATGGAGGTCCGGTTGTCCCGTGTGTGGCCCCCCCCCCAGCAGCAGCCTCATCAGAAGTGCTCAGCCAAACCACACATCCTTGGTGCTTTCTCAGACCATCAGGTCCACCCGGGCCCAGCAGAATGAATTCTGCGTTTCACCCAGGTCCCTCAAGCCAGGTGGAGAAGCCCAGAGTTAAGAAACAAGTCTCTCGCTGAAGACTGTTTGGAGGTTAAGAGCACCCGTGGGTCCCACAGGGTCCCCCAGAGAACTGGAGTTCAGCTCCCAGGACCCCATGTCAGGCAGCTCCAGGGGATCCCACGTGCCCCCTTGGCCTCTGAGAGGAACCACACACATGTACATAGACATAAAAATAATAAAAGTAAACCTTAAAAAAATGCACGTGGGAACCAGCCTCTGGCCCAGCCGCTCCTAGGCTCCTCAAATCAGAGCAACTGGCATGTTCCCGGGCACGCAGCTCAGTTAGGGGACTACCATCCTTTGCATGCAGGAAGCCCTGGCTTTGATTTACCCCTGGGCATGGCAGCGCACGATTGCTCCCAGTGTCTGAGAGGAGGTGCAGGAGGCGCAGGAGGTGCAGTCAGCCTCCGTTACACACTGAGTTCGGGGCCCTGGGCTGTACTAGACTCACTGCCCCAGATGTCACCCGTGAGTCCAGAAGGGCTATATGCCCCCACCCCCCAGTCCCATCAGCTGGTCCTCCTAGAGCCATAAAATAACACCAAAGATGCACATGTTCTCCTCTGTGGCCTGTCAAGCCTACAGTCTCTACACGGCACCCCCAGCTCTTACCAAAGGTCCTTTGGGTTCGAACTTCCTCTGGACTAGGAAAGCCTTCGTGATATTGGTGACTGGAAATTACAATGGGAGAAGAAAAGTCAGGCACAGGCACAGGAAAGAAGCTGAGCTGTGGTCACTGGTATGGAATCCACAAGTTGGACTCTAATCCCAGAGAAGATATATAGGAAGTGGAGGGCTAGCAAGAGGGGTCGGAGGAGAAAGGTGCTTGCCACCAAGGCCGATGACTCGAGTTCAATCCCCAGGACCCACACGGTACGAAGAGGGAAATGACTCCCACAGCTGTCCCCTGACCTCAACACATGCTCCATGGCTCTTGAGCACCCTCCCCCAATATAAATAAATGCATGAAAAAATGTTGTCTTATGGATGTAGAGTTTCCAGGAAGTGACTTAGCCAGTCCTTGCCCTTCCCCTTATGTTTTTGTTTTTTTGTGAGACGGGGTTTCTGTGTGGCTTTGGAGGCTGTCCTGGAACTCGCTCTTACAGATCAGGCTGGTCTCGAACTCAGAGATTCGCCTGCCTCTGCCTCCCGAGTGCTGGGATTAAAGGCATGTGCCACCAACGCCCGGCTCCCCGTTCTCTTATGGATGAATGGCATTTAATATCATATAACTGAGGAGGCCCCTCACCCCTTTCTGCTACATCAGGACTCAACAAGAAACTGATATGTGAAGCAGGAGGAGGTCCTGGCTCAGCACTGCACCCGTGGGAGCCCTGATCTTGGACTCGAAGCACCCAGAACTGTGAACAATAGTTTTTTTCTGTTTATTTCTTTTAATTCTTCCTGAGACTGGGTCTCACTGTGAAGTTCAGCCTGGCATGGGATTCACCGTGCAACCCAGACTGATCTCAAACTCAACGATCCCCCTGCCTCAGCCTTCAGAGGGAGAATAGGTGTGTGTACCACTGTGCACAGCTCACTAATTTGCTGTAATAATCCAGACTGGGCTGGGGTGTACCCACAAACCGTGGGAGAGATGCAAGCCTGTGTGATCCCAGCGCTACGGAAGGGGCGGCAAGCGCATCATAACCCTCACCTACAAAGAGATTTGAGGCCAGCCGTGACTACAGACCTGTCACAATGACAACAGCTGGAACCGAGTGAGACAGTCCCCCTTCCTTTTCCTTTTCGTAATTGCTGGACACAGAGACCATAGACACTCTCCTAATTCACAGGAGGTTCAAGTCCAAAAGACCCATGGGCTATCTGTAAACTGGCCTACGGAGGGCCCCAGGCCACCCATGCGACTCTCCTGTTACAGGCCAGACTGTGCAGTGAAACAGACCTTCCCTCTTTATAAGCTGGGGGCCTCAGGTATTTCCTCACAGTACTGCAAAGCCGACTAGCTCGCTTGATAAAGGAAATGCTGAGACATCTCATTCTATCTTCTCGAGCTACTAAAGCCACGGCTGTGCCGATAGCGATTGTGAGAAAAAGCAGTTTTCATCAGCATTTTCTAGTTACCACCAACACTGACCTGCTCCAAAATCCACCGTGGCATAGAGGCCCTGCAGGGTGCCACACCGCAGGAAGCTTTCACTCGCCCCATCGGTGGTGAAGAGAAGGACATCATTGCCCAGATGGTAGCGGAAACGGTGTGCCAAGAAACGCAGGTAGTCATAATCACAGGCGAAGTAGGAGCCGTACTCATTCTCAACCTGTGTATTTAGAAAGCAGAATGAGAAGCAGCAGACACCCACACAGTCCTAGCAATCCCTGGAAACTCTAGTTCACACATCCAAAACATACCCCATATCCAGGAAGAGAGGCAGGGACAGAGCCAGCCTAAACCGGATTGGAGTGCATGTGCAAAAAAGCAAGCTGTGTCCTCTGAGTGAACTTTTTAGGGAGAATCCCGTATTTGCAAACTTATACCTATGCCTAATTGGATGTACATATGGTTAGAACCAGGTGCATTGTGGGAAAAGACACATACAGTAGAGGAAAGCTTGTCTATCCCAAGTCTTGTCAATCAAAATAGGTGGGAAGATGGCTTGGTGGGTAAAAAAATAAAAGGAGCTAGTTTGCACAAGCCAAGGTCGATACCAGTGGTGGCTGGCCCGCATCTATAATCTCAGCAGTCCTACGGCAGGATGGAGACAGGGTGTCGGGTGGGGTGGGAGTGGGCAGAGACAGGAGACTCATCCAGAGGCTGCTGAGCCAGCTAGCCTGGACAACCAGCTAGCCTGGACTATGCATTGACCCCAATCCTGGACCTTGTCCTCTGACCCTCACACGTGTGCAGTGGCATACACTCAGAGAGGAAACAAACTTACAAAAGAAAGCCCAGAGATCCACCTACACCAGCAGCACACCCCTCAGAACCAGCTCCTCCTCCGGCACCTGCCCCCACCAGGAGGCTAGAGTCATCCGAGTCAATTGAGAGGCAGGCCAGCTTGGAAGGCGTTTTCTTAATTAGTGACTGATGGGGTAAGGCCCAGTCCATTGTGGGTGGGGCCACCCCTGGGCTGGTGGTCCTGGGTTCTATAAGGAAGCAGACTGAACAAGCCATGGGGAGCAAGCCGGTAAGCAGCCTCCTCCGTGGCCTCTGCATCAGCTCCTGCCTCCAGGTTCCTGCCTGCTTGAGTTCCTGCCCTGACTTCCTTTGATGATGAACACTGGTGTGGAAGCATAAGCCAAACAAACCCTTCCCTCCCTAGGCTCTTTTGGTCATAGTGTTTATCACAGCAACAGTAACCCCGACTGAGACAGCGGCCCCAGACACTAACGAGCTTTACTCTAACTCAGTGGTTCTCAACCTTCCTAATGCTACCTTCACTACCGCTCAATGTGGCGGAAGAGAGGCAACTATCACAGCCACCACGCGGCCTAACTGTTTTTTTAAAACTTTATTTTTTTAACTTTATTTATTTGTCTGCATGTATGTCTGTGTGAGGGTGTTGGATCCCCTGGAACTAGAGTTACAGACAGTTGTGAGCTTCCATGTGGGTGCTGGGAATTGAACCCAGGTCCTCTGGAGGAGTAGCCAGTGTGCTTAACCACCGAGGCATCTCTCCACCCCAGTGAGATCGTATCTTTAAAAAATACATGGGTGGGGAGAAGGGGGGGGAGCAGGAGGATTGGGGGGAGAGTGGGAGGATGAGGGGGAGAGGGAACTGGGATTGGTATGTAAAATAAGTTTTGTTTTGTTTTTATGAGTTAGGGTTTCTCTGTATTGTTTTGGAGGCTTTCGGTCCAGCCTGGCCTTGAACTCTCAGAGATCCTCCAGCCTCTGCCTCCCGAGTGCTGGGATTAAAGGCGTGCACCACCTCCGCCCGGCTTCTTTTATTTTTTGAGACAGGGTTTTTCTCTGTGTAGCTTTGGAGCCTGACCTGGCACTCCACTCTGTAGACCAGGCTGGCTTGGAACTCACAGACATCCCCCTGCCTCTGCCTCCCGAGAGCTGGGATTAAAGGCGTGCGTCACCAATGCCCATCTTAAAATAACATTGTTAAAAAAAGAAAAAAGAAAAAAGAAGGCAATGGGAAGCCTGACGGTGGTGGTGCACACCTTTAACCCCAGCTCTCAGGAGGCAGAGGCAGGGGGGATGTCTGTGAGTTCCAAGCCAGCCTGGTCTACAGAGCGAGTTCCAGGACAGCCAGGACTACACAGAGAAACCCTGCCTTGAAAAACAAAACAAAACAAAAGTAAGTGGGGTGGGACTTGGATGTAGCTCAGCTGGTAGAGCATTTTGTAGGTACAAGAGCCCTGGTGTGGACTCCCTGTCGTGCACACTCCAGGCACAGGCGTGTACCTGTCATCTCAGCTACACTGAGGTAGAGGCTGCTGGCACCTGGCATGGTGGACCACTCATCGTCCTAGTGCCAAGGAGGTCGAGGCGGGAGGACCACTGGGTCTGAGGCTACTCTGGGCTACACAGGGTAACTATACCTTAAACGAAACAGTCAGAAAGACAAGCAGGGAACCACCCACCAATATGCAAAGAACTACAGCTTGAGAAAAGGCCCCTGACATGTGAATGAAGAGAAAATACCACACAGGAAATGGGTCACATCATGTAAACTGCAAAGAGGAAGAGAGAAGGGGAGACAAAATGTCTCCCAGAAAACACCAGAAACACAGTGAGCATTGCTTCTGGCTCCTGGGGTCTGAGTGACAGACACATGTTTTTTTTGCATTCTCACAGTTCTCTCTGTTTGCGAACTTAGTGAATGGGGGGGGGGGGATGAAGAGGTGGGGACGTAATTGGAGAGGAGGGGGGAGGAGGAAGGGGACCAGGAGAAAGCAGAGTAGCCTGGTAGGAGCAATGGCCAAGATGGACAGAAGAAATGTCCCCAAAGTGGGTGGCTTTGCTCCCTTCTGCAGAGTTAAAACAGAGGGGCTGGTTACTGCTTGGTTTAAAAAGTTAATTTATATTTTGTTTGTGTGTGTGTGCGCACAGGCGCTTGTGTGCGTGCGTGCCTGTGTGTGTGTGTATGTGTGTGTGCGCGTGTGTGCATGCATGCGCCATGTTGGGGCAGCAGGAGTCCCATGGGATGGATGCCTGTGGAACAGTCTGTCAGCTCTCTTCCACCTCAGGCTGCCAGACCTGTGCTGGGTGCCACCGGCAGGCGCCTTCACCGCTATGACGCCTCACTTCACTCGCCCTCTCTTTTTTTTTTTTTTTTGTTTTTTGTTTTTTTTGTTTTTTGTGCAGCAAGGCTCTGGAATGCCCCATGTAGACCAGGCTGGCTCACATACCCGGCAGCAATCCTTCTGTTCATGCTGCTTAAAACAATAGATGCATTTATAACGACTGCCTGATAAAAGCCTTTGAGACAGGGTCTTAAGTAGCCCAGGTTGGCCAAGAACTTAGTAGGTAGCTGAGGCTGTCCTCAAACTCCTGATCCTCCCGTCTTATGCCTCCCAAGCGCTGGGGTTTTAACTGTGCGTCACCATAGCTCTGATTAAGTTTCTCTAACCAAAAAATGCTGGAAAGTTGTGAGCAGAAATCGAAAGTGACTCAAAGCAGCTGAGAAGTGGCTCTCACCCATGACCAGGGCAAAGGAAGAAGAGCCAGGGGCTGGGAGATGGCTGTGGGTAACAGCACTTACTGCCTAGGCATGAGGACCCAAGCTCAAATCCTCAGGACCCACGTGCACGTGTAACCTCAGTGCTGCGGATGGGCACCGACAGTAGGGTATCTGGAAGCTTCTGGCTGCAGCCCAGCTCCAGGTCCAGTGAGGAACTGGATAAAGAGTAATAGGGAGGGACACCTGATAGCCTCCTCTGGACTCCACAGACAAGGCAGTACACATGTGCACACAGACAGACACACACACCGACAGACAGACAGACACACACAGACACAGACACACACATACACAGGAGATCCAGCTGCACGGAGCAAAGACATGCCCACGTTTCACACTCACTGAATTCACACAGGAAGCTGTCACCTCTTGGTGCTGACAAGGGGCACTTGGGGTTCACGAGCTACACCTTTCAAGAGCAGTCACCCAGCCTCTCCCCATGGACGCCTGATCGGCTCTGCCCGCCCTCCATCACCTCCCGAAGGCCACGCTCCCTCCTCATCAGGACTCATCCGTACAGCAGCCGCAAATGGGAATACGGTCACACTTCAGCCCCTTGGCATCCCAGGACCCAGACAGTTCCACACTTGGTTCATTTCAATAAAAACATGCTTGGCCAGTAATCACTGAGCGGGCCTTCATGCTTCACCTGAGGAATCTCACACGCCCTTGTTGAAGGTCAAGGGCCCTGTGCACAGGTGCTCCCACAGTCACGCATCTTTGCAGGGCCTAGAGCAGGTGGAGAGGGACTGCCACAGGAAGTGGGAGAGAAAACGTCAGAGTCCCTATTTGTCACCTGCTCTTGCCATTTTGGAAACGTCCTGAAGCCTTTCAGAGCCACAGCCAAAGGCTACTGCATGAGGAAGACCCACTGTGGGGTCAGCAGGCGGAGCCTGCAGCTGCAATTCTACAATCTGCCAGATTTTAGAGAGAGAGACAGACACAGAGAGAGACAGACAGAGAGAGAGAGAGGGACAGAGAGAGAAGAGCAGAAAGACTAGAGAAAGAAACAGACAGACATAGAGACACAGACAGAGAGACAGAGACAGACAGAGAGAGACAGACACAGAGAGAAAGAGGTACAGAGAGAGAGAGGTACACAGAGAGAGAGGAGACAGACTAGAGAGAGACAGACAGACATAGACACAGAGAGAGAGAGAGAGAGACAGAGAGAGAAGAGCAGACAGACTAGAGACTAACACTTGCCCCAAATTCAATTGCAGTGAAAGTGCCGCTTTTAGCCCTGCATCCGGATGTCACTATCATCCTTTCCATCCTGTTGATGGACAGTTGCCCCCCCCTTTCCCCTCCCCCATGTCCAGGCTCAGCCCCAGGTACCTGCACAGTTATAATCGGCCCTCCGTTCTGGTAGAGCAGAGGCTTCATCTTGGGCAGAAGGACTGTCAGCCATTTATCCACAGCTGCAAGGTAATCTACAAGACAAGATGGTATGGCCACTGTCACACACCTTTGTCAACTGGCTTATTCGTGTCTCTGTGTGTGTGTGTGTGTGTGTGTGTGTGTGTGTGTGTGTGTGTGTGTGTGCTCGCGCGTGCAAGTCTCAGATTGGGCTTCAGGGATCAAGCCAAACCAGCTAAGCCATCTTGGCTATCTTTTTCTTTTTTTCCCCGAGACAGGGTCTCTCTGTATTGCTTTGGAGGCTGTCCTGGAACTTGCTCTGGAGACCAGGGTGGCCTCGAACTCACAGAGATCCGCCTGCCTCTGCCTCCCAAGTGCTGGGATTAAAGGCGTGAGCCACCACTGCCCGACACTGGCTGACTTTCAAAGCCAAGAGATGCCTATGCAACCCGCAGCCTTCAACCACTGCCTTGTAACGCGAGGCAGCCACAGTCTGCTGGACATGCTCTGCACGCTGGCAGTCCTGTTATCCAAGTTCCCCTGGAAACTCACCCTGATGGGGGCTCAGAGCCAGAAGCCCAGGCTACCAGGCAATGTGCGACAGGCACAGAGGGGTGCTAAATAACACCAAGTCCTCTGAATCCCAGCAGGGAGAGCATGCGGCTCAGTTGGTGCCTGCCGAGCATGTGCCAGGCCCTGGCTTTGACCCCAGCACTGCGTACACTGTGCATGGATGCTCACACCTGTAATCCCAACATCGTGGAGGCAGGAGGTTCAGAACTTCAGGATCATCCACAACTATATTGAGAGTGTAAGACTGAATTCCCAGTACCCACATGTTGCCTAACTGTCTTTAACTCCAGTTCCAGGGCATCCAACACCCTCTTCTGAATTCTGTGGGCATCAACATGCACATGGCATAAGCAGACGTGCATTCATATACATAAAAAACAAAAAAAAAAACACGGTGATATATGCTCCCAGCACTTGGGAGGAAGAGGCAGGAGGATCTGAGTTCAAGGCCAGCCTGGTCTACAGAGCAAGTTCCAGAACATCCAGGGCTACACAGAGAAACCCTGTCTCAAAAAACAAAACAAAATAAACAAATAAAGGTTTTTCTTGTTTTTGAGACATATAGCCCAGGCTAGACTCAAACCCGATGTGTAGCTGCGGATGGCCTTGAAGTCTTGATTCCCCTACTTCCATTTCCCAAGCTTTAAGAATAGAGGTATGTGCGCCTCCACACCCAGGCAAAATCAACACCTAACAAACCTTGTGTTTACAACCTCAAAAGAGACGGACAAAATTACATGCGTCATGGAGTTGTCCTGGGGACTCACGAGGCAACACATGTGAAAGCAACAGTAATATAGCAAGCGTGTAAAACCGAAGCTCATGTAGTATGAGGATAACACACATAGCCTCTGTCTCTCACACACACACAGATGCAACTGAATGACTGTTTAGGGTTGCACAGCTGAAACCATCTCCCGTGGTTCACAAAGATAAGGTAGAAAGCTGTCGTTTACCAATCACTCCAAGAATGCAATGAAACGGAAGACACACGTGGCTACCAGGAAGTCTAGTGATGTCACTCCAGAACCGACCGTGCCATTTTGACTAGCTGGCTGTGTAATATACCAAGTGTGTAGGAAGCGGGAACAAGTATCGATTGAGCCCAGCTGGTTAACCCGGTTTTGAATTCAAAGAGTGACCCCATTTACCAGTGAGACCCGCTCAAGCCTACAAAAGAGGCAGAGTCTCCTCCGTGATCACTGTCCGGTTGAAGGGTGATTTGCTCCCCACTAACTGGTGTTTATACAGAAGGAGCCCTATCTTTAAAGGCCTGGCTCTTTTGATATAAACTGTCCAATCTCCCATAGTCCTTTAAAGGCATCGGGAACTCACCTGGGTCAGAAGATCGAAGAACAATAGATTCTTTCTCTAGCAGCCAGGCAGGCAAGCCTCCCTACAAGACAGAGGAGCAACAGCAGTCATTAGACATGACGAGGGCTGAGAGATTCCTGTCAGCAGGGAGGGAAAAGACAGAGGGGGAAATGACCTGGGCTTCTGAGAAACTGGAATATAGGAAAATTAAGATCACTCTATTGATAGTGTTCTGAGAATCAACACCCCCCCCTTTAGTTCTGAGACAGTCTTACTATGTAGCTAAGCCAAAAACTGGAACCCCATATGGCACAGGCTGGCCTCAGAGTTTTTATTTTCCCGCCTCCAGCTCCCAAGTGCTTGGATTACAGGCATGATCACCACATCCAGCAAAATCCACCCTTCTCTTCCTCTTTAAACATTTATTTATTCATTTTTTATGTGTATGGATGTTTTGCCTGCACCACGGACATGCAGTGCCCCCAGAGGCCAGAAGAGGGCGTTGGATTCCCCCGGAACTGGAATCACGGATGGTTGTGCACCACTGTGTGGGTGCTGAAAATCGAACCCGGGTCCTCTGGAGGGAGGAGCAGCTAGTGCTCTTAACAGCTGAGACATCTCTCCAGCCTCCTCTTCTCCCCCTACCCCCTTTCTTTTTTTCCTTCTACTTCAGTTTTCTTGCCGTTCGGTTTTGCAGCACTGGGGACTGATGCCGCGGCTTCGTACATGCCAGGCAAGTGCCCTACCTACCACTGAGCTACGCCCAAAGCTCTGTTTATGCACACAGCCTCTCTTAATTTCTTAACTAGTCCTCGAGAGGTGGACAAAGCAGACCCACCCACTCCAAGCCTCTGCTGAGGAAAGTCGGCTTATGGGACTGGCCAAGAGGAAGCCCCACGCTCTCTGGCTCAAGCCCGCTCCTCTGTGCCTGGCACCTCGCTAAAGGAACAGAACCTGTGGAGGCACGGCACCACACGCTCTAGACTTTGGGTCTCAGATTGCTTTAGTCCGCTTTGCCCAGGTCCCCACCGCCACCCCGTCGGCCACTCCCTCCCAGCAGGCAGGCAGAGCCCCGTGTTAACACGCTTACCATGTCCCACTCTGCACAGATGTAGGGCCCGGGCCTCAGGATCACCAGGAGCCCCAGCTTGTGAGCCAGGCGAATGAAGTATTCCACGTCACGGTCCCCAGAAAACTCATATTGTCCTGGCCGGGGTTCATGGAAGTTCCAGGGCACGTACCTGCGAAGACACACACCGCCAAAGTCCTCAGGGGTGGCAGGTGAGCCAGAGGAAAGAGAAGGGAGCCCAGGCTCTAGGCCATTTGACAACACAGGCAGGAGGGCAGAACACGGGCAACGGTGTTGCGGCCAAGCCTGACCCCAGGTGGTCAGTCCTGGAGCCCACATGATGTAAGGAGAGCGCCTGCTTCACACTTTGTCCTCTGTCCTCCAAACACATGCTGTAGCACACACTTGCACACATGTACACACACACACACACACACAGAGCAAATAAGGTATAACAAAACTTTTTAAAAAAGGAGTGGGAGTGTTACTGAGAACTAATACCCAGTTTGTGGCAATAACACAATATAAGTGTTATATTGCCTCTGATTTCAGAAACTAAGCAGAGTCAGGCCAGGTTACTTGGGTGGGACACACAGAACGTGACTCAGGGCAAGAGGCCTCTGTGTCACACTGGAGACGGTCCAGCGGGGCCACTCACGACCTCTCCTATTCTCTCTCGCTTACTGACTGGTGGTCACGGGAAGATTGTGAACATCGAGGTTAACCTGTCTGTGCTCTGGGAGGGTTACAAATGATGGTCTTCATACGGGATAACCGCCCTGAGGGACAGGAATGGTATTTACCAGCTTTATTTGCCCAAATGGCTTTATTTATGGTGGCTTTCTTGGCCAGCTCTGCACACCTCTCTTTTGGCTTCACTTTATACCTGGCTAGTTTGTCACCCTGAGGATCAAACACAGCCCTGGAGAAAGTCAGGCAAATGGAGCCCAACCCAGTGCTCTAGGGGAATAATCCGCATAGAAACTACGACAGAAAGAAAAAATATCTTCCAGCTCATCGAAAACTTTAATGAGGAAAAAAATACACGAACCCTAATTATCATGCTAAAATAATATGAGATATATTTATTTAAAAAATAAAGGTTAAGCTGGGCAGTGGTGACACATGCCTTTAATCCCAGCACTCGGGAGGCAGAGACAGGTGGATCTCTGTGAGTTTGAGTCTAGCCTGGTCTACAGTGAGTTCCAGACAGGCTCCAAAGGTACAAAAAAAAGAAGACAAAGGATTTTTATCAGGAGTACTAGGCCAGGAAAAAAAATGACCCAAATTCAACCTGCTCCCCAACTCTAGTGGAGATACACATCTGCATGTGAGCCGTCATTCCCATCAGCTTGTTGGTGGCCCCACGTGCGTCCTGAAGTCCCATGGTTCTAGGATTCTCTGGAGCCATCAGTCCCAGCCCACTGGAACTCTGTCAACTACTGTTAAGTGAACTTGAATTCACTCTGCCAGTGGCCATAGAAACAGAATAATAAGTGGGACTCCCCGAAGGTATCTACTAAACCAATTAAGGCTTTCTTACCCTTTATCTTTTAAGATGATATCAGTAATCTACATCAGCTCTAAAGGCCAGCCTGGTCTACAGAGTGAGTTCCAAACCTATAGAGAAACTCTGAATCGAAAAACCAAAAAGAAAGAGCCAGATGGTGGTGGTGCACGCCTTTAATCCCAGCATCTGGGAGAGAGAGGCAGGTGGATCTCTGTGAGTTCGAGGCCAGCCTGGTCTACAAAGCTACACAGAGAAACCCTGTCTCAAAAAACAAAACAAAACAAAAACCCCCACTCAACAACCCCCCCAAAAAACCCCACCACCACCAAAAAAAAAATTCCAAACCAAACCAAAAAACCCCAGAGTGGTCAGCTGCCTCGGTTTCCCTCCCTGTTAGTCATAGCATCAGAGGGGATGGGGACATGCCTGTGGGCGTGAACTTTCAGCCTGGGCTCAAAAAAAGTTAACTCAGTTAGACAAGCTGGGTCCCAGAAACCTAAGCACAAGGCGTATTCACCCAACACCCAAAGTAGCTCTGGCCACATCCAAACCCCTTCATGTTTGGCTCCTCGCTGGACCTCAGACAAGGACCTTGGCAGAAGTGTTTTCTGAGCTATAAACAGGAACATACAGACAGACAATAGTCTTTCAAAAGTGCCCTGTACTTTCCAAGAGTTCACTATATCCTGCCTTCATCCCCTTCTCTCTGTCTGTGTGTGTGTGTGTGTGTGTGTGTGTGTACATGCAGATCAGACAGCGCCCTGCAGGACTCTTCCACCACGTAGGTCCCCAGGAACGAACTCAACCTGCCAAGTTTGGCAGCAGGCCATAACCTCCTGAGCTGTTTACCAGCTCCTACCTTTGCCTTTTCAAGGTGATTTCTATTTTATGATTTCTGATGACAAAGTTCAAGTGAGAAGCAGCTCGCATCTGAAGAAAACCCAATCAAGCGTGTGACAAGCCCCTCAGAAATCCACACAGGACTCTCTCCTACTTCTGAGCAACGGCATCGCTGATACGGGAGAAATAACTCCAGGTGGGGAGGTGTGGCGGGGTGGGGGGTGGATGGGGTGGGGTGGGAGGGTGTACCCTCAGCTGGGTGCCCCTCCTTACATCTGGATGGCATTCAGCCCAGCCATCTTCATCTTCAGCAGCCGGTCCTCCCAGTAGAAGCGGGGTATCCGGAAGTAGTGAATGCTTCCTGAGATGTAGCGGAATGGCAGCCCATCCTTGAGGAAGCGGTCCCGGCCGTAGTCGAGCTCAAATGTCCTCCGGGAGACATTCTGCAGGGGAACGGAAGGGACCCCATGAGGACCTGGACCCTCTCAGAAGCAGAGCTGTGGGTGGGCCAGGGATCTTCCTGTCTAAGTCACATAATTCATCAGGAGACTTCATCAGTCCCTGGGGTATCAAACAAGCTACTGCTCAGCCCAGCACACAGGGTGACTTGACTAACGGGGTCCCAGAGGAGGCCATCTTCTACTTTGACTCTGCTCCCCAAATCTGGAGCCCGCAGACGCTCAGGAGCAGAGACTACATCCTCTGTGGGGGGTGTGCACACAGCAGCTCAGCAGCTATGTCCGCTGGGATCACCAAGACCCATTCAGAAAAGTCTAAAACGCAGGCCAGAAACCAATGGGTCGGGGATGCAGCGGCGGAGAAGTAGAGGCAGGAGGACCAGAAGTTTAAAGTCATCCCTGGCAACCTAGAGAATCTGAGGCCAAACAGACAGAGCAGCAGATCCACGAAGCTCCTAGCTGCTGCTCTGAGTCCCGGAGTGGCCTGGGCAAGTGGCCTCTCCAACTCTACACATCAGTCGCACCCGACCAGGGTAGCAGCGGCGAGAAACTTTAAAGCGAGATTTTTAAAGCAGCTGGGCACAATCCAGTGGGTGAGCTGAACCCAAATGGGGGGGGCGGGGTCAGGGTCAACCAGCGCCTTTCCACAGGAGCAGAGAACAGTGCCTGGCACTCTGCACAGCCCCACCTCTGGAATGCCTGCTGCACAGTGTGGGGTTACACACGCACCTCCACTGGCTGAAATGTCAAATAAGCAGTCAACGTTTCGAGGAACCCGGTTTGGAGCTACCTTCAGGAGCTCTTAGGCAAAGTGGAACACTGCACCCTGGTGGACAAAACAGGTAGCAACGGGCGACAGGAACCCCACAGCCAGGATTACCAGCAGCCTGCTACGGCCCCCAACACTGAGAAGCTGCCACATGAACCCTTACGCTTCCAAAGGACAAAATGCCAGGGCTCACTGACATCATAGCCTCCGATAGCTTCGGGAGCCATCTGGAAACATCTGGAAGCAACTGTGAGGGTACCAAGTCCTGGATCACATGTGGCCTGACGTCCCCTAGGGAGTGGAGAGCGCCACTGATTTGTCAGTTGGCCTTCTGGACGTTAAGAATGTCCCCACCTCAGGTCTAGCTCTCTGCTTCTTTGTGTCCTCACTAAGGTCAAATCAAGGATGACTCAGGACCACTTTCTAGGTGGGGCTGACTGTGCACTTCATGTGGAATCGTAACGTGAGATGTAGTTAGACATGACCACTCAAGCCACCCGGCCCCAAACCCTTGTTTCAGGTTCTGCTTTCAAAGGATTAAGAGGAGTGGTACCAGGAACGACCTCCTGTGAAGGCCGTGCCGGTCAGTGTAACGGAATTTAGGGTCACCAAGAAGAGAGACCTCTGGGGAGAGTGTGGTGATTTGGATGAGAACGGTCCCCATGGTCTCATATAGTTAAATGTTTGGTCCCGAGTTGGTAGAATTGTTTAGAAAGGATTATGAGGCGTGGCCTTGCTGGAGGAGGCGTGGTCTTGTTGAGAAGGTGTGGTCTTATTGGGGGACTTGTGGCCTTGCAGGAGGAGGCGCGTCACTAGGAGTGGCCAGTCAAGGTGTCTAAAGGCTTTATGCAAACCCCCATTAAATGTTTTCTTTTGTAAGGTGCCTTGGTCATGGTGTCTCTGCACAGTATGTCTGTGAGGGAGTTTCCAGGAAGTTTTAACTGCGGACGGGAGACCCACTCTGACTGTGGGTGGCATTGTGCCACTGGCTGAGGTCCCTGGCTGAAGGAAAAAGAAACTGAGCTTGTCCACTGTGGACACGTGACCGGCCACTTCCCACGCCTACCATCGTGCCTGCCCCAACGTGCTGGACTGCACCCTGCACACCGTGAGCCAAAAGTAAACTTCAGTCTCTTCCGTCAGAGCAATGAGAGCTGTAACAAACACATCTGAACGTGGGCTGCCGGTCAGCATCTGGAGTTTTTGGAGGTGTCCACTAGCAACCAGACCTTACAGCTGGCGTTTAGTGGGTGAGCAAGGATATCCCAGAATGCTATGCCATGCTCCTCACCTATGCTGGACAGAAGAGGCCCAGGTTAAAGGGGGCAGGATTTGGCATGTTTATTTTTAAAATGTGTGTGTGTGCGTGCGCGCACGTGTGTATAGGTGTATGAGTGTATATATGTGTGTATGAGTGTGTGTGATTATGTGTGTATGAGTGTATGCGTATATGGGTATATGAGTGTATGTATGTGTGCATGAGTATGTGAGTGTGTATATGTGTGTGCATGTGTGTATATGAGTGTGTGTATGAATATGCATATGTGTGTACAGCATGTGTGGTGCTGTGCATGAGGAGGTCACAGGGCAACCGTGGAGTCAGTTCTCTCCCTTCTCCTCCCTGGGGCTGAACTCAGGTCATCAGGCTTGCACAGCCTGCGGTCTTCTACCTGTGGAAGACTCTCTTCATGCAGGGGTTGGCATGTGACTTAGCTCTTTTAGTTTACCAGGATCTGGACAGACTGCAAGGTTGGCTGGCTTGGATAGCAGGTTTGGAAGCTCTGAAGAGAGGGTTCAGGGTAGTCGTTAGTGGTATCTGCAGAGACCCTCATCTCCTACCGGAAGAGCCAGGTGGAGGGTTTGACCCTGGTAGGACACGGTGTCCTGGGAGAGGACACTGGAGTGGGCTATCTGCCGTGACCTATGAACTGTCTATCACGTGGTGTTGGCTCTGATCCCTGAGCTCACGGATGGTTTCTCGGACACAAACATGACAGCAGCCTGCAGAGGAGAAGGGGAGCTACCAGGAGTGCCTCTGACCCCGAGGAGGAATGTAAAGGTGAGAGCGCCACTGTCTGACCCCGAGGAGGAATGTAAAGGTGAGAGCGCCACTGTCTGACCCCGAGGAGGAATGTAAAGGTGAGAGCGCCACTGTCTGACCCCGAGGAGGAATGTAAAGGTGAGAGCGCCACTGTCTGACCCCGAGGAGGAATGTAAAGGTGAGAGCGCCACTGTCTGACTACATAAACCGCATGCCCGGAGATGCACCCTCAGCCAGGACATCAGTGGATCCCCACGGCAGTGTCCTCAATAGATGAGTGGTGACAAAAGACACCGCCACGACCCTGGGCCATCTCTACCGCTGGGGATGACAACATGGCAGCACCACCAAGGGGGACCACTGTAAGCATCCAAAGCCAAGGGACGCAGTTTCCAGTGTGATCACAGGCGATGGCTTGGAAGTCACACTATCCCCACGTGATGAGATAGGCAAAGGCGGTGTCTGCCACTAGAAAACTGAGACGCCTTCTCCAGTTCCCGCCTTTGGTCAATGGCAGGGGCGAGTGGATCCCTGAGGGAAGGGCCCTGCAGCGTGACTGCTAGTACAAGCAATACTCCCGAGCACTCAACAATGGGACTCAGGGAACCCACTGTGTCCTCAGGAAAGAGGCGCACCAGGGTTAGTATTCAGGCACCGCTACTGGCCTGTCCTTGGGGTTCCAACAGGATGCGCGCTCAGCTGCAGCCACTAGGAGCACCTCCTGTGCACACTCACTACGTTCCCTTTTAAAAGGGTCTCTGCCTACTTCCCATCCTCCTCTCTTTCTCTTTCCCTCTCTCTCTGTCTCCCCTTCTTTTCTCTCTCCCTCCCCCTATCCTTTCTCCTGCTGCTCCCATCCCTGGAGGTCTCTCCCCTCCCCTTTCCCCCTTTTTATGATCCGTTTCCCTAATTAAAAAAAAAACCCTCTGCTTGAATCATGTCACATGGCGTCTTTCTTTTCTTAAATCACAACACCCAGGCCTTAGGAATACTGTCAGTACAGTTTAAACCCACACTTACAAGAAATGTGACAGGCCATCGTTCTCCCTTGCCACTCCCGGGAAGGCCCAAGTACTTCACACAGTGGAGCCCAGAGATACCGTTATTTCCCTTGAAGGATTGCAAACTTGGACCAAACTGGAATGATTTCCCCTATCAACAGCCAGTAGAACCCTTGCCATGTACGAGGGCTTTTATGGATCCAGAACTTTTTACTCTTCCTTATGACAAACCTGGAAGAAACCATACTCCTGGAATAGCTACAAGGTTCTCCTCCACCAACATTTAAAGGTCATCTCCATCGAATTCCATCTGACCCACCCACGGGGCCCTGCTAACAGCAGAAACATCATGGTGGACTGCACTGGGTGATTTATTCCTAAGCAGGGCTCCAAAAGCCGGTACCACAGGGGTGTAGGTTATCGTAAGAACAGAGAACAGGGCTTCCAGCACTTAGTTTGCTAGCCACGTGGGAATCTTTCCAAACCTGTCCCTCAAGAGGCACAAAAGCAGTCTGTGTGTGTGAGCGGGCAGGAAGTAGTACTCACCGTGGCTTGCCACAGGGCTACAGTCACTGCCCAGCTCTGTCACCTGAGACTGTGACTGTTAGGACAGCCGTCTCGGTTTGGATGTGAAATGTCACACAGAGGCACAGAGTCCAAACGTCTGGTCTCCAGACAACGGCATCGTTTTAAGGGGCTGGGGAACACTTAGAAGGCAGACCGTCACTGAGGGCAGGTGTTGAGGTTTTATAGGTCAACACTCCTTCCCGATCGCTTACACAGCATGACCACGCCTCACCATGTCCCCCCCACAATGATGGCACAGAGGGTAAAGACACTTGCCACCAAACCTGAAACCGGAGCTGGGGCCCCAGGACCCACATGGTGGAAAAGAACTGACTCCCGGAAGTTATCCTGTGATCTCCACATGAGTGTAGCATGAGCACATGCACGCACACACACACACACACACACATACATACACATACAAATAAATGTAATAATTTTAAAGAAGTGAGCCCAAATAAACCCTTTGTTCCATAAATTACTTTCGTCAGGTATTTTCTCATAGCAATAAGAACAGTCACTTAAGCTGGGCGTGGTGGCACACACCTGTAATCTCAGCAGGCAGATCTCTGAGTTCAAGGTCAGTTTGGTCTTACAGAGTGAGTTCCAAGACAGCCAGGGCTGGACAAAGAAACCCCGTCCTTTTTTGAGACAAGGTTACTCTGTAGCTTTGGAGCCTGTCCTGGAACTAGCTCTTGTATACCAGGCTCATCTTGAACTCACAGAGATCCTCCTGCCTCTGCCTCCTGAGCACTGGGGTTAAAGGAGTGCGCCACCACCACCCTGCCTTTGGAACTCACTTTGTATATCTGTCTGGTCTCAAAACATCTGTCTGGGGCTGAAGAGATGGCTCAGAGACAAGAGCATTGACTTTTCTGAGTTCAATTCCCAGCAACCACATGTTAGCTCACAGCCATCTATAATGAGATCTGGTGCCCTCTATCTGGTGAGTAAGCATAATGCAGAACATTGTACACATAATAAATATATAAAATCTATAGAAAAAAGATCTGCCTGCCTCTGCCTCCCAAGTGCTGTGATTAAAGGCAAAAGGCATGAACCACCACTGTTCAGCCTTCAGACAATTATTTTTATTTTTTTCCAAGACAGGGTTTCTCTGTATCACAGTCCTGGCTATCCTGGGACTCGCTTTGTAGACCAGGCTGGCCTTGAACTCACCGAGATCCTCCTGCCCCTGCCTCCCGAGTGCTGGGATTAAAGGCGTGCGCCACCACCTCTCGACCAGTCAGCTCTAACTTCCACTGCCAAGGAAAATCCACTCCCTGGCTCCAAAGAAATCCCTCTCAACTCTGAAGGACCCCGAGAAGATCCAACCCAAACAGCCAGTTTCCTCTGGACTTCCTGAGCTACAGCCCCGTTGACACATATAAGGTTGTCAGAAAATGGGAGGAGGGCCGGGGAGGTGTCTCTCTGGGGTAAAGAGAACATCTGCAGCTCATCCATGGTCCCAGGTTCAGTTCCCAGCACCCACATTACACAGCTCACCAGCACCTGTAACTCCAGCCACGTAGGATCCGACTCCCTCTTCTGGCCTCCTGCACACAAGGTGCACATAAACTCACACAGGCACACACATGTAAGTAAATAATAAATAAAGTCTTATGTTTTTAATTTTTAAAAATGTACACAGTGCTGTGCCTGCATGTGTGCCTGCACGCCAGAAGAGGGCGCCAAATCTCATTACAGATGGTCGTGAGCCACCATGTGGTTGCTGGGAATTGAACTCTGGAAGAGCAACCAGTGCTCTTAACCACTGAGCCATCTCTCCAGTCCCACCGATAAAACCTTTTTTAAAAAAAGGAGGCCGAAGGAGAGAGGGAAGAAGGAAGAGGGGTGGAGGGAGGAAGGGGAGCACGGAGCAGGAGAAGGAAGAGAGCAAAGGAGGAAAATGACGGGCAAGAAGCTCCTAGTGACTAAAACACCCCTCAGATTTGCCCAGTGCACAGCTCAACCCCTCTGAATGAACGGGCACCGAAATGGCATCATGAGAGACAAATTTTTATTCCACGCTTGCAGTGTGCAGTGGCATACGTGTTTACAAAGCAGATAACCACAGGAACATGAAACAAAACACAATTCCAAGCAACCATACTGGATGTTCGGGCCCCCTCAAGTCCCCGCCCCCACTATACACATAATGCATATAACATTGGAGGTAAAAAAAGAAAAAGGCAGTGCAAATAAAACCCCCTTAGACCAAGTACTCCTCAAGGGTCTAATACTGACCAGTGTGATTGTTTTCAGTTATAAGCATCTTAAAAAAACAAAACAAAACAAAGCACTCACTGTAACAGTACAGGCATCAATGGGTAACTTGAACATCTCCCCCCAAGAGTTCTAGTCCTCGGTACTAAAATAAATATATCTGCATCCCTTGTGCACATTCTTGGTCTGGAACAAAGAGTAAAAGCAGCTTGGTGACATCACAGGTTAAGGGTCATTATGAACTGGTCAAGACCTTGGCCTCCAGGTCTTTTGGGAGAAAGCTGGGGAATTCCTACCCGAGGGTCTCCACAAGCCCAGTCACCTCACCCCAGGAGCCTGTGGAGCTCCCAGCAGGGACACCTCAGCTCCAGGGTAGAAAAACCCAGCTGTCCACTAGCAACCCAGGGCCATGGGAGGGGGGGGCAGCTGAGAGGGCTTTGCACACCTAAGGCCTCTATATTCCCTAAGGTCACATATCAAAGACAAAGTCAAGAAGGATTCCAGATGACCAGACGCCAGGGGCTGCGGTGTCGGCCCGTCACCGCAGACAGGCTGGGGAAACTGAGGTCCGTGGTGACAGTCAATACCCCCAGGGACAGATTTGTGGATGCCTGCCCTACCCCACATCTCTGCTTACTGGCTTTGCTTATTCATATATGTCTGTGTTAAAAACTTTGTTTTTCACATTTCAAAGGTCTGGCTAAATAGAAGACACTGCCACGGGAGAGGCGGGGACAGCAGAATGGAGGACACAGAGAGCGACGGGCACTTTGGGTCTGGACCCTAACCCTCCTGCGCTCCTGACCAGCGCCAGCTGACCCTAACCCTCCTGCGCTCCTGACCAGCGCCAGCTTAATTCTGTCCCGTTATCTCCGGTGAAAAGCAAGGCAAATGTATAGTTTAAAAATAAATAAAAGTAGGAGGCTGGAGAGATGCTCAGTGATCCGAGGACCTGAGTCAGGGAACTCACAGCCGTCTCTAAGGCCACGCTCTGGCCTTTGACTTCCTCAGGCACCTGCACTCACGCGCATACACCCACGTGTAAGACACAGAAAACCTGCACACAATTAAAAATAAAAATAAGTCTTTAAAAAAAAAGAGCCGAGTAAAGGTGCTTGGCACCAAGCTATGTGAGTTCGATCCCAGAAACCCACATGGTGGGAGAAGCTAGTTCTTCCAGCTGTCCTGACCGTCATGTGAGCACTGTACACACACACACACACACACACACACACACACACACACACACACACAAATGTACGTCAAATAAAGATGTCCTCAATTATTTTCATTCACTTCTTCCTGCACGCACGTGTAAGAGGAATGCAACAGACTTAAAGAGACGGTGCATGCACAGCACATGAAAAAATTTCAGACTTTGATTCAAACCAAAGAGAATCATAAAAAAAAAAAAAAGACAGTTCCTTGAGAAATTGGAGAAAGAACAGGGCTTGGTGATGCACTCATTTAATTCCGGCACTCAGGAGGCAGAGGCAGGAGGATCTCCTTGAGTTTTGGGCCAGCCTGGTCTATGTAGTGAGTTTCAGCTACATATTGAGACCCTGTCTCCAAAACAAACAAAAACAAACAAACAAACAAACAAACAGATAAACAGAAAACAACAATAACGAAACCAAAACAAAACACCCAAACAGAGATCAATGAAACAGGAACCAGAAAAAAAAAAAAAAACCAAAAACCAGCACAAAAGAATAAGCAAAACTGGTATTTGCCAACAACAACACCATCGACTAACCTTTAGCTACACTGGAACAACTGCATTTACAGAGGAAAGAGGGGACATTACAACTGGCACCACAAAATAAACATGATTGAAGAGAATGGACACGGTGGCGCATATCTGTGATCCCAAGAGTCAGGGGGCTGAGGCAGGAAGACAGTGAGTGAATCCCAAGCAGCCTCTCCTCGGTAAGACCCAGTCAGGGAGGGAAGGAGGAGGAAGGAATTCCAGGAACACCTGCTGGCCAATGTGCATAACCCGGAGGCGTGAAGAGAGTCAAGGAGCAGACAAGCAGAAGACAGACGAGCTGGGGGGGCACGGAACAGCGGCCTCCCTTCTGTGCAAGATCTCCCGAAGGGCAGGCGGCCTCTCTGCAGAGAACTGTTCTATTCACGTTACCGTGTGTGTGCCACGTGATCCATGTGTGAGCGTGGGCACACACCTGGCACTGCACACATGGGGGCCGCTCAGAAGTCAGGCTTTGTGGGGCTGTCGCCTGCCTAGCCTCCTCCTAGGCTCTGGTGGCTACCTTCCCTTTCTGTGACGGTCCTAGGGCCTCCCAATTGCAAGGCAAGTTCTCTACCAGGGAGTTGTAGCCCAACCCCTTCTGTTAACGGAAAAGTATTCAGCGGAACAGAGAGCTCAGAGAGGATGAAGGAGCCAGGCGTGGTGACGAACGCCAGGCATCCAGCTCTTGGGAGGCAGAGGCAGGAGGATGACTATAAGCTGAAGGCCATCTGGTATACACCCCAAGCCCCTGCCTCTAAAATAAAAACAAGACAACAGAATGGATGGCGTGCACACGGATCCCAAGACGACGGTATCAAACACCAGAGACCCAGGCTGGCCAAAGCTAACTTCATCAAGCCTAGTGTCCTGAAGAGAAAGGTCCAGAGGTCAAGGAACCAGAAAAAATTAACAGGAATGACAAGAGTCCAAAAGCTCCCAGTGGCGCCAGGGGCCTGGAGTGAAAAGATGTCAAATCTGTCTGCTGAGACTCAAAGCGGAGCAGAAGGGGCAGTCATGACCCCAGAAGGGGCAGAGCCGCCAGAAGTGGAGAACCCTGGAGAAAGTGATCTTCGTGATGCAGGAGGGCGCCAGGTGTGCCCGGAAGTGCCTGGGAGAGCTGGGGTCTGAGTGGTGGCCTCTCCTAGAATCCCACCAATAAGTCGTGGTTTCTACAAAGCCTCTCCCAGTGCTGAAATCCTGTGTGAGGTGGAAGGTCACAGTTTCATAACAAAGCTTATGTCTGTCTGTCTGTCTGTCTGTCTGTCTGTCTCTCCAAGACAGGGTCTCATGTAGCCCAGGATGGCCTCAAACTCACTAACTCATTAGTAGCTCTGAACTCCTAATTGTCCTGTGTCCGCCGGCTGAGAGCTGGGTAGAGGTGGGGTGGCCCACTGCCCATGCCCTATCTACTGGGAGACAAGATGAAGAACCCCCATCTACAAAGCGGAGTGTGTACACAGGAAGGAGGCTCTCAGTAGGTATCACAAGGACATCTGGGCTCTGCTGGCAGCAGCCTGTCACCCACTGACAGTCCCCAGGACTGGCTGCCCCTGAGACTCTCCAGGCACATTCCTTAGCAGGTCTCTGATTAGCATGGATTAGTACTAGAACATCACACCAAGAGCTGGCTGTGGGGGCAGTCGCAACATTTTCCCAGCAAAGCAGCCTCGAGGTAGATACAAGAATTACGCCCATTTCAGGGCGGCGGACGGAAGTCAAGAATTTAGGACGTGTCACTGCCAGGCATCAACCCTTCCTCACAAGCAGCAGGAAGCCCCTCTCCAGACAGAGGGTGTCTGCATGTCCTTCCAGAGGACTCTTGGCCCTGAGTTTGAGCTACCCAGATGGTCCTGATCACATCTCAATGAGGCCTTTTCCTCAGAGTAGCTTTCTGCTATGCAAAAGGTCTCTCTCGCCTCTGGCAAAAGCTAGACCAACAGATCTGCAGGCATTGCACAAAACAGCTCCTTTTGTTTTCCTTGTGGGTCTGGTATGCTTCTGTGGCCAGAGGCTAAGGTAGACGGGTTAGGATGTCCCCACCCGGTAACACAGTCCCGTCATTCCATAGCCAGGGCCTAGGGGAACTTGCAGGTGCAGGGCAGGATCACGTCAGCTTCAGCCTTCCCATGGGTAGACAAGAAGCCTCAGCTTCTCACCAAGATATCAGACCCAAACCTGGGGTAATGGGTAGGGAGTTCCAATCTCCTGGCTCGTTCAACTATAACAGATGGCCTCCTGCAATTAGCAACTCTTATTTAGAGGCCTTGCTCCATCTAGGTATGGGTGAAGTGAAGCCAGCTTCAAACAAGAAACCACTTTGCAGGGAACATGGGGCTCTAGGGCCTGGTTTAATGTTTATCTGTACTTAGAATCCTGCAATCACCATGACCAATAAAGCTGCTTAACCATCGAGCCATAAAATGAACTTTCAGAAGGACTTAGCTCCCCCTTCATATACACAGACTCTCTCTCTCTCTCCCCACCCCCTCTCTCACACACAGTTTTGTGATGCTGGCCTCCTCCTAGGCCACTCTCCCAGCCTTCCTCACACCCAGCATCCTTTCCTCACCCCGGAACACAGAAGCAGCCCATCCTTAATTGCCTCTCCCAGAGGCGGCAGAACCAGGATTCAGAGTCACCAAGAGCTTAGGAGACCTCGGAGTCATCACCTACCACCATTCCCATGATTTCTTCTCCAGCCACCCAGCACAGCAATCAGCAACCCTCGGGCTCCTGACAGGAAGGGCCCCGTGCTCCGGCGGGTTCTGCTGATGCCCTCAGTAAGGGTGACCCTGACTGAACTGAGGAGGAAAGGGACACACTCCTCCAGCAAACAAAGGGAAGGCATCCATCTCGTTTGACTTCTCAACCTGGTCCATGCCCAAACCAACTGTCTCTAGATCAAGAAATTCCAGAACCCCCAAGCCCTAACCAGGGTTAAACCCACAGGACACAAGTGTTCCTGCCCCTCCCTGGGTCTGCACCGAGAGGTGCCCTTTTCAACCACCCTACCCTCTGCAAGAGGACCCCTCTCCACAGCAGCTGGAAAACATGGGCTCCCATTTACATTTACGTGGGTGAGTGGACTCACAGGCGTGCTATCAAAAGTGGTCGGTTATCTGAATCAGTAAAACCAGTCTGAACTTGCCAACCCCACTCCAAGCCCCTGCAGGCCGTGGTCAAAGGGGTGCGCTGGCAGGGCGGGGCTGGAGCAGGGGGCCGGTGAAGGCTTTGGGCAAGGGCGAGGCAGGGCAGCACCACCAGGGTGGGCTTAGGGAGCCCGCCACAGGATGAGTTCCGTGATCTCCGCCCTGCTCCCCAACCTCATGGGTATCCCGTAGTAGGCTGTGCCAGGGCTGACGTACACAAATGTAGCCTGGCCTACTTGGTAGAGCCCAGCAAAGAAGGGGTTCAGGAGATAGGCTGCGACATTCCAGGGGAAGATCTGCCCTGCGTGAGTGTGTCCGGAAAGGATCAAGTTTATATCTGGCCGAGCCTGGAGGGCTCTCTTGGCAGCCAGAGGCTGGTGAGCCAGCAAGACGGTGGCGTCATCTGGGCTGCAGCCCTCCAGAGCCTTGTCGAGGTCCATGCCATGGCCAGAGTAGTGAAGGATGTCGGCTTCTATGTCATCCACGCCCGCCAAGCAGACCCACTCTTTAGCAGCCCCGCCAGCGTCCTGGTCCCCGGGGGCGGAGATCTTCACGTTCTCATTATGCAGAGGCCGGACCCGCAAGGACTCCAGCAGCGTGAACCAGTTGCTAACATCTGACGTGTAGTACTCATGATTCCCCGTGACGAAGTAGGTGCCAAGGCGGGAACGGAGGTTGCCCAAAGGAGCCACTGCCGTCTGCAGGATGGAGGCTTCCGAGTCGGAGAGGTCACCCACGATCACCGTGACGTCTGGCTCTAGTGCGTTCACCATCCTCACGAACATCTCCATCTTTGTCCTGCCCACCGTGGGCCCCAAGTGAATGTCCGAAAGGAGCACAATCCTGAGGTTATTCATAGAGGCGGGGAGCTGGTGGATGGGCACCTCCACCGTTTTCACCACTGGGGGCTGGGCAGCGTTCAGAAGGCCGATGGTACTGAGTACAGCTGTCACCGCCACCGCCAGGGCAGGCCTGAGCACCAGGTGTCTTGTCTTGTCAAGGCTGCCCACCACCCTACCGCTGCGCCAGGCTAAGAACTGGTGGGCCTGCTCCATGGCGTTCAAGATACAAAGGAAGAAAACCATGATGATGTAAGCCCCCAGGCAGGAGTAGGCTGCTAAGGAGAACACATAGGGTTCCTCGGCCACCAAGAAGAGCATGGTGAAGAAACTGGAATGTGCCAGGGCCAGGAATGCCATGACAACCAGCTTCCAAAGCTGGAAACAGGCGGATTCCACGGCAGGGGAATGGCTGAGGTTGCTCACTGTGCTCCGCCAGATGTACACGGAGCCGATGAGCATGAGCGAGTTGACAAACAGGACCAGCTGCAGGCGAAACAGCCAGCGCCAGGCCTGGAGCTCAAGGGTCTCGGCCAGAAAGGAGCGGGAGAGGATCATGGACACGAAGACGGTGGCTGCAGCCAGGGCAGCCTTGGAACCCAGGGACAGCTGCCTGAAGAGTGCCATTCTCAGCTCCCGGAGAGTCCCCAGCAGCTCAGAGCAGGTGGACTCTGGAAGGCAAGTGACTTCTTTACAAAGGGCAGTGGCCAATGAGAGACTTCCAGCTCAGCTCCGCCTGCAACCAGGAACCGGCATCAGCTTTGTGGGACTGGTAATTAAAGCACCCTTAACCCCACTCAGTGAAAGCCCACGGACCACTTACACAGCTCCAGCCTGCCCTAAATCCACGCCACTCAAACATCAGTTGCTTGCCACACCTTTATATCAAGATGCACCTCAATCATGACACGATGCGTGCGTGACGGACAATTTTATTTTTATTCTTTTTTGTTTTGTTTTGTTTTTGAGACAGGGTTTCTCTGCATAGCCCTGGCTGTTCTGGAACTAGCTCTGTAAACCAGGCTGGCCTCGAACTCAAGAGATCCGCCTGCCTCTGCCTCCCCAAGCACTGGGGTTAAAGAGGCGTGGTGCCCCACCACTGCCCAGCCCTTCTTTCTATTCTCGTGTGATAGGTTTCATGTAGGCCAAGCTGGCCTTGAATTCACAGTGTGGCCGAGTATACCTTGAGCTTCCGATACTCCTGCCCCCACCTAACAAGTGCTGGGATTATAGGTGAGCTCTGCCCCAGGCAGTTGGTTTATGTGGGTGTGAGGGTGGAGCCCAAGGCTTCACCCGTGCTAGGCAGGCATTGTAGCAGCCAAGCCACGTGCCCAGGTTCAGTTTCATCATAACAGTGATTCATATGTTTAAAGGTTCCTCGCAATGGGTACGAACTGTTTCATTATTTTTAATAATAGGAAAAGCATTCTGAAGTATCAGTCTATTTCCCAAGTCACAACCATATTTTTTTAACAATACTGAACCGTCACTGTCTTTTCCTTCTCGCTCTTCCAGTGAGTGTACAATGGAGTTTTCAAAGGCAAGCAACAAGTTCCTTGTAGACTGCAAAGGTCAACATAAAAAGCTGGCGTGGTTGGGGGGGGCTGGGAGTGTGGCCGAGTTGGCCCAGTGCTCAGCATGAACAAAGCCTCTGGTTCCACCCACCCTCAGCACCTCATGAACAGGCATGGTGGTTCACAGCTTATGTCCCCAGCATTTGAGATGACCCAGAAGTTCAAGGTTGTGTCTGACTATATACCAAGTCAGAGGCCAGCCATGAGACCCTGCCATTAAAAAACAAAAGAACGGACTTCTCTTAAGTAACTGCAACCCTGTCTGAAAACGGAGATACTTCTTTTTCATACAGTGTATTTCGCACAATTGGTATGACTTATTAAGGAAGTACACATTTTACAACTGGGTGGTGGTGGCAGCGGCCGTGGCGGTGCTCGACTTGATCCCAGAGCTCAAGAAGCAGAGTCAGGCAGTTCTCTGAGTTTGAGACCAGCCTGGTCTACAGTGAGTTCCAGGACTGCCAGGGCTACACAGAGAAACCCTGTCTCAAAAACAAACAAACAAAAAACAGCACACAGTTTAACTTTTCATCTAGGACTAAAGTTTGAGAGTTAATGTTGCAGTTGCAAACAAAAAAAAAACAATGGAAAGCTAGCCAACTAGTATTGTTCCTTGACTCTAGTTCAACAGGGTATCTAGATTCCCGATGAGACAGGAAGGAGCTTCTCACAGTGTATCTCCTACTTCTTACCTGATTTACACCAGACCGATGGCCTCCATAAATCCTTCTGTCTCCCTGCCCAGACCGAAACTGAAGGAGTTAGGGATTCCTGTCTGCCCTCTACCTTACCTCTTCCCGTAAGCCTCTGCCCACTGGTTCTCAAGGATGGCAAGTTCTGGTGGAACAGCTGGCACTCAATTTGCAATAACCTTTTCCTTAAACGAAACATTTCCAGCAACCGTTTGCCAAACACGCAAAAAGTTTCAACCCTGGTCTTAGATAAACGTGTGCCATTTCCAAGAGTGTAATCTTTATAAGCCATAAGGCTCAAAGTCTTCTAACTTATACTTTAACTTACCCCCGACTCAGTCCATTCGGAGGGCCCCAATCTGATTCGCTCAAAGTGCAAAGCAGCGGCCGCCGCGTCCCTCCACGCACTGTCCCCTTCACAGGTTCATGCGGACCTCCCCAGGTGCGTATTCAACGAGCCTCGGCGCCCAGCGGCCCCCCTCTCCCCGGCCCGGAGATCCCGCCTGCGGCAGTTTGCCTCTTTTCCACCCTTTCCACCCTAAAAGAGGAAAGGTTCCCAGCAAGGCGATGAACACCCCAAACTAAAAGCGGCCAGCAGGTGGCTAGCGAGAAGCGTACAAGATGTTTGAGAAGGGAGGTGTCCCCGAATGCAAATATTCCTGTGACCCCACTGCAGGAGCCTCTCCTGACCCCATTTTTCTCCTTCCGGAGCGCTCCGTGAAGCCCGAACTCCCCAAGGATCGCGCCCCGCGCAGCCTGGAGCCCCTCTCCCCAGACAACGAAGCTGGAAAGATGCGGGAGCACCTCAAAGTCAGCCCCCGATGCAGTTGCACAAACGGGGAAGCGAGTCCGCGCGCAGAGCACCGCCGCAGCGGAACCCACGCGCGCCAGCAACCAGGAAGGACGCGCGCTCCGCCCGGCCGGCCGGCCGGCCCGCCCCCTACGGGAGGCCTGGCCACTGCCTGCGCCTCGGCGGCCTGCCTGTTCCGAGGGGTGACCGAGGGTCCCCGGGATGCCCGCTTTGCAGAGCCAAGGCTTTCCTCGGCCTCTGGCCGCTTCCCAGCGGCGGTGCGTCCCCGCGCGGTGGCACCGAAGACTTACATAGACGCCGTGCGCGGCGCCCAGCAGCGCCGATGCGGATAGCAGGAGCAGCGTGCACAGCGGGGCCCGGAGCATGACGGCGATCGGGTAGGATCCCGCCACTCGGTCGTGGGCGCTCTGGCCAGCCGCTCCACCTCAGGGGGGCTGAGGACCCTCAGCCTGGACCCGCCCCGGGAGGACCCGCCCCAGCCCCGCCCCGCTCCGCCCCGCGGCTCTGCGCTCGGAGCGCAGACCCAGCCTCTCCCGGCTACGTGACGCCGGAGCCCTGTGGTCTAATCACTTCCCGCATCTGAATGGCGGTTCCCCTGAATTAGCCTTGATTAAGCGCTGGGGCTGGTCATCCTTGGGGACCGTCAGGCTGTCCGGGCTATCAGGAAAGAACTGAGCAGGGAAGAGGAAAACTGCCAGTCCTGAATGCTCCCGACAGTAGACGCCTAGCCCCTAAGCCGTCCCTGGCACGCGGTCTAACACTCACGAGGTGGGGTCCACAGACACCCCACCTGGAAAAGGCACACTCTGGTCCCCAGCCCGGGAGCCCTGAAACACAGACCCAAAGACAAGACCCGAGTTTCAGTGCAAGCTAAAGTTGCAGAAGCGCTGCGCTACGTTACTGAGGAATTCTAAGTGTAACTCAGCTACGTGAAGTTATTTTGAACTGCCAGCCTCAGGCCGCCCTGAATTTATTGGTGAGACCACAGCCCTGCACACCTGTAACCTCTGATCTACTCTCTCCTGAGTGCTGGAATTACAGTCGGGAGTCATCTCCTCTGGTTTAAGTGAGGTTGATTTAAATATACATACTTGGGATTTTCCAGCTTTAATGAGGTGTCATCTATAACAATACTCATTTATTTTAGGCATTGTCTCATTTTTATTTATGTATTTTATTTATTTTTACAGTGCTGCGGTTGACCACAGGTCCTCATTAATGCCAGGCAAGCACTCTACTATTGGGCCTATAAATGAACAAAAATCCCTATTTTGTTCATTTCTTTATTTGTTTTCTCTTATCTTTATTTTCTGAGACAGCTTCTCTCTGTGTACCCTCTGACCTCCACATGTACACATACAAATACACACATGAACATATACATTCATGTAATGTACAAATAAGTAAATATCCTAAATAAAGCTGCTCTTCTTTAATGTAAGTTAAAAAAAAAAACAGGATCTGTCCTTGAACCTACTACAGTTTTTGTTCTGTTTTTGGTTTTAGAGAACAGGGTCTCTATTATGTGGCCCTGGCTGCCCCGAAACTCTCTGTGTAGAAAAGGCTGGTCTTGAACTTAGGAAGAGCTGCCTGCCTCTGCCTCCCAAATGCTAAGATTAAAGGTGTACACCACCTAGCTCAACTGCCACATTCTCTTTGATAAGTAAATGCGTAGTTAAATTACATTATTTTGACAGATGAGAATCTAATGTCCTTTTCTCACCTGGAGCAGGAGAATTGCCACAAATAAGAGGTTAGATAGACGTCCCTGGATCCGATGTCTCTTCTTAGTAATTTTCCACTCACTAAGCCCCTCACTCGCACACTGCTACGTGTTCTGAATTGTATGTTCTGCTTAGGGCCCAGCTAGACCCTCCTACTGTGATGGTGCCAACCCCTATTTCAACAACTGAGAAAAGTCTTCCTTCCATTTTTGTTTTGTTTTGTTTTGTTTTTCTGAGACAGAATTTCTCTGTAGCCCTGGCTGTTCTGGAACTCATTCTGTAGACCAGGCTGGCCTCTGAACACAGAGATGTGCCTGGCTCTGCCTCTAGAGGGTTGGTATTAGAGGCGGGCGCCACCATCGCCCAGCTTCTTCCTTCACATTTTAATGTGCAGAATAAGCGTTTCTTGGCCAGGGATATGGCACAGCAGGTTACTGCTCTTGTTGGGAAAGCCTGACGACCTGTGGAAATGGTTCCCTCCAAGTAAAGCTTGGTAGATGATTGATTTTACTGGGGTTAATTACAGGAGCCTGGGTGACTGAAAAGCAGCTGTATCAGAGAAGCGTGCCGCCCGCCCACAGACTGCTGAGGAATGTATCACAGGGTCTGGACTGCTCAACCTTCCTCATCTTGTGCACTCAGCATTCCCCAAGATCCTGAGGAGCCGGCTGCAGGGAGGAGTGGCATCCGGAACCCCAGGTGAAGGACGCCTCCCTGTCACGGCTTTGCTTAGTTCGCTCTGTGGCTGCAAGACCCAAGTATCGTTCGATCCCCTCAGCGACTTCTGCTTCCTGATGACGACCACAATCATTTGAGAAGGAAACTGTGACACCACAGCCCTCCACCCCTTCCTCCAGCTCTTAAATTCTTTCTGCTGCCTCTTCAGTCAAGTTCAGTCTTGGGGGGGGGAATGCAGATATGATTCTTTCCTGATCACCAAAAACAACAGCTGCCTGTCTATCCCCAAGAGCCTGACTGGTCATCAGTCTCCGCAATCACCTCCACCCATTCCAGAAAAGAGTTTCCCTGGACCTCAGCTGAAAATCCCTGATTGGATGTAAAGACCAGCGGTCGCCCATCTACCGAAACGACAGCCTTAGCCACCCGCTGGTGCGGACCAGTAGCCAGCCCCAGGGTTTTGCCCTGGCATACCGTACCAAACTTGAGTTTCCAACTCGGAGTGGGTGCGGTCCTAAATCCAACCGAAAGAAGTTGGGTGCACCCATAACTGTCATGACACTTCTGCAAGTAGAGTGAATGCCTTGCCCACGTGTCGGTGATGTGGCGAGTGAGATCCGGGACTGAGCAGGACCGACCCGCGACCATTCTTTCCTACCGGTACTGTGTGTGCCGGCCCCCAGCTCTGCCCAAGTCTCCGTGTCCTGCAACCAGAGGATGTAATGTTTGGGCAAGACGGATTTGTCACCCAGTTCCGGTGTGCAGCCACCGACCGTGGTTCTGTTGTGTTGAGTCGCGGGGCTGTCTGGGTTAGCCCCGCGCTCGGGAGCCGCGAGTTGAGGACTGGTGTTTGCGGGGCTGTGATCCCGACCAGTCGAACAGCCCCCGGGTGGGGGAGTGTGGATGAGGGAAAGGGTTAGCTATAGGTAGTGAAGGAGAGACAGAGGCATGGGATAGTAGTGTCAGGAGGGCAGATTCAGTCAATACTGAACACCGCCCGGTTTATTCACACGTCATCTTAAGTAACCAACCAAAAGCGGGGACAATGGCAGAAGACTTCTCTTATGTATAAAGGACAGAGAGCAATTACCCCCTTAATCCTAAAGGCACTGCTAGCTGCAGTTCCAATTGGTCTTCAGGCACTACAAAGCTGCACACATCACCTAGCCTTCAGGGTGAGTGTAAACTGGCCTGGGCCTAGGTCTGAGGTCATTTAGATAGGAGTCACTCACCACTGAGGCCAGGGCATCCTGTAGTCAGCTAATATCTTAAACACAATAGGAGTGCCTTGAGCTCTCAGATGGAATAGATTTCCAATATACAGGCTCCCACAGTGTTGCTTTGGGGGAACTGATTTATTATCTCATTTCTCCTGGAGGACTGGTGGACAAATGCCTATTCACACAGACATGGTGTCAACCCACAGAAATGGTTCCATCCAAGTACATCTTGGTGAACCAGAGTTTACTAGGGTTACAAACAGACGCGCCTGTTACTCGGCGACAGCCGCACCGTGGCAAAGACATGATCGGTCACCCACAAAAGCTGCCTCACTGGAGTCCCCACCCCTGATTATCCTTAGTTCGTGCTCTGCTGAGATAGAGATTAGAATATGAAATTCACTTAGTCATGGAGGTCGTCACCAGACTGATGAGTATCTGGAAGGCTGCACAGACAACATGGCGGGCGAGTGGTTGTGTAAAGAATTCGACCCATTGACTAGATAACACCATATCTCAAAGTCATTTTCATTGTTCATTATTGTTAGCTAGTTTTTCAAGACAGGGTTTCTTTGTGTAGCCTTGGCTGCCCTGGAACTCACTCTGTAGACCAAGTTGGCCTTAAACTCACAGAGATCCGACTGCCTCTGCCTCTCCAGTGCTGGGATTAAAGGTGTGCACCATAACTTCCTGGCTAGTGTTCTTGTTTGATAATGACCCACAAAGGATTAAGTAATATTTTTCACTTGGGAGGTGGTGTCAAGGGGAGCAGAAGTTAAAGGTTATCATTGTCTGTATAGAGAATTCAAGGTCAGCTTGGTTTACGTGAGACCTTATCTGTTTTTTAAAAAGGTTTGGTTTTTTGTTGTTGTTGTTGATTTATTAATTTGATCATTACAGTGGGTATGTGGGGTGACTATTCTGCTTTTTTTTTATTCAAGATTTGTTTATTATGTCTACATGCTTCCATGTATGCCTGCATGACAGAACAGGGCACCAGATCTCAATGTGGGTGGTTGTTGGGAATTGAACTCAGTACATCTGGAAGAGCAGAAGCCTTAACTGCTCTTAACTGCTGAGCCATCTCTCCAGCCCCTTGTTGGGTTTTTTTGTTGTTGTTGTTGTTTTGGTTTTGGTTTTTTGAGACAGGGTTTCTCTGTATTGTTTTGGAGGCTGTCCTGGCACTTGCTCTGTAGACCAGGCTGGCCTCTAACTCAGAGACCCACCTGCCTCTGCCTCCCGAGTGCTGGGATCCAAGGCACACCAGGAGCAGGCAGGTTGTGTTTGTTTCTGACACTGTAGCACTTTACTTTTTATTGTAGTTGAAATGTGATTAATACCTTATTATTATTAGTTTTCAGACAGGGTATCATGTAGCCCAGGCGTCCTCAATCTTGTGGATAGACACAGACACACGTATGGAAACAAAAAGAAAAATACAATCTTTTCTTTTTGTAAGTATAAGAGTGCTTGTTTGCCAGGCATTGGTGGCGCACACCTTTAATCCCAGCACGGAGGCAGAGGCAGGCGAACCTCTGTGAGTTCGAAGCCAGCCTGGTCTACAGAACAAGTTCCAGGATAGGTTCCAAAGCAATACAAAGAAACCCTGTCTCGAAAAAAACAAAAACAAAAAAAGAGTGCTTGCTTTGGCAGTATATACACCAAAATTGAAACCATACAGAGATTAGCATAGTTCCTGGCGAAGGGTGACACAAACGTTTGTCAAGCATTCCATATTTATTTTTAGATTTATTTTTTTGTATATGAATATTTTGCCTTCATATATGTCTGTATACCACATAAGTGCCTAGTACTCAATGAAGCCTGAAGAGTGTGTTATATCCCCTGGAACTGGAGTTACAGATGGTTGTGAGCTGCCACGTGGATGCTGGGAATTGAACCTGGGTCCTCTGGAGGAGCAGCCAGTGCTCTTAACTGCGGAGTCATCTCCCCAGTCCTATCTATATCTGTATCATCTGGCATACAGGAGTTCTTTTGATGGTGGTTTTTAAATTTTTAATCTTGCTGTGTAGCCCAGGTTGACCTTGAACTCATTAACAATTCTTTTGCTTCAGTTTCTGCCAGGACACACAGGATCTCTTATATCAAAATTGGAAGTCAGTAAAGTGCGTGTCACACAAACAGGAGGACTTCCTGATTTTGAGTCTTTAGAAATCACATTGCAAAAAGAAAAAAAAAGAGTTGTGCCCAAGTTGCAAAGATACCCAGAGACCACCAGGGAGACAGACCCATCAAACTGCAAAAGCAAGGTTTTATTGTTCATCCAACCATGTCAGGGACCCCGCCTGGCTAGCTGTCCCAGCAGCCTCCAGAGGGAGCGAAGTTCCCTGTCTACTGCTAGGTTTTATAGACAAAAGTTACAGGATTACATCAGTAGGTATGGGTTGGTTTCTGATCGGCTGACATTTGGGAACAATTAGGGGAATTTTTTAGTCATAGTTTGGCATGAAATACCTGTGTACCAATTATTTTCATTGGTCAGTGCTGAGAGGGAACATTCTATGGCTTCTACGGCTTTGTCTTGTTACTTGCAGGCGGCCTGTTGTTCATAGATGCCAATAGTTTTCAGAACTGTATCCTGGAGACTCCAGGGGAGGTTTTGGTCTCCTCTGGAGTTTCTTTTGTGACCAAACAGTTCCCAGGAACCAAGTATCTAGGAGGATGGGTGTGGCTCTGGAGTTTATTTGTGTTCAGTTTGGGTCCTAGACTCCAGGAGCCCAGAGGATCTGGAGTTTCCTTGTGTCAAAGGCCTTCATGTCTTTTCTGTAGCCTGTCATGACTACTAAAGCAGGGGCTGAGTGAGGGTCTGGTCCCTTCACTCAACATCTTTATAATTCCAGGATGGGGGCAGACATCAGAGAGTCTCTGGGCCCCTCTGGCCAGTCGACCTTGCCAAGTTAGTGAGCTCCAGCTTTAAAAGGCCTTGTCACAACAAAACAAGTGACTGAATAAGACACCAGATGTCGGCTTCTGAACCCCACATACAGATACACACACACACACACACACACACACACACACACACACACACACACTATAAAATTAAAAGTTACTTTAAAGGTAAATACCTAAATAAGCCAGGCATGGTGATTCCCACCTGTACACTTGGGACTTGTAAGGCTGGAGTAAGAGGACTGCAAGTTTAAAGACAGCCCAGATGTAGAATGAGGTGTTCAAAACAAATTCAAGGCAGGAATGACAGCTCAGTGGCGAAGGCACTTGCCAGTCGCCTGAAGAGATCCGTCTGCCTCTGTCTCCTGCGTGCTGGGATTAAAGGTGTGTGCCACCAACGCCCGGCTCCACAGTCCTTTTCTTATCTTTCTCTCATCTTTAAGTTTCTGACAAAGGAAATCATGAGCTCCACATCTCGGGGTTAAGTTGTGCAACCAAACCAGGGGCTCAGTTATAAAGCAATGAAAAGATAAAATTGTGAAATAAGCAACCCAGTAAGTTGATGGTCATGTGCCAGGAACCAGCTTGTGCACATGACAGGGAAGGCTTCTGGGATGTCTTCATGCACATGTGTCCTTTTAGGCGTCTGAGCTGCCTGAGGACACACAAGGACCCATGGGAGGCCTGGGGAGTGGGGGCAAAATGGCTGCCACCATCACCGTTCTTCCCAATGTTCTCATTTTCCTGTGTGTAGGGAGTATGTGCTCCCTGGTGCCACACGCTTTAAGGTTTGTCTTGGGTCTTTTGGCAGGTTAGTTTCTTGGTATGTTTGGTCTGTCCCCATGTCCTGCTGTTTCTGCTTCAGGAAGGTTCCTTAGGCTGACCCAACTCTGCGCTGACAGCCACATCTGCAGCTGCCAGTCACTCTGAATAATCATAGTGGTTTTCTATGCACAAGATAAAAGACCCAGAGACAGACAATGGGGTTCAAGCTTCACGCTGAAGATCAGAAAAGCAAAGCAGCAGAGCCACTATCTCTTACCTCTACCTCAGGCTGAAAGGGCTGATCCTGTCTCCACGAGCTCTCACCAAGCCTCAGGCTACTCAGTGTGGCTGGAAATCAATCCCTCCTATCCTAAATGTGGCTGGAGAATGAATGTCAGCTCTAAGACCTCTTCCTGCCTTAAATGCCTCCTCTAAAAGCGTGTGATCCCCAAGTGCTGAGATCATCTTTGTGTGAGCTGTTTCTCTAGGACTGGAACAATTTCCTATAGCTCAGTGTGGCCTTGAACTAACAGAGACCCATCTACCTCTTGATCCTGAGTCCTGGGATAAGGTGTGTGCTTGGCTTCTATGGCTTGTGGCTGATTTTGCTTTCTGAATCCTCAGGCAAGCTTTAATAAACTATAAATAGTATACCCAGGCCAGCCAGGAGTGAGAGCCTGTCTAAAAATAAACAAAAAATATTTGAAAGTGAAAGAAAAGAAAGCCAGGTAAGCGTGAGCCAACAAGCAGTCTTCCATGGTTCCCGCCTTGAACTCCTGTCCTGACTTCTCTCAAGGTTATGACCTGGAAGTACAAGCCAAGTAGACACTTTCTTTCTTTCTTTCTTTCTTTTTTTTTTTTTTTTGGTTTTTCGAGACAGGGTTTCTCTGTGGCTTTGGAGGCTGTCCTGGAACTCACTTTGTAGACCAGGCTGGTCTCGAACTCACAGAGATCCGCCTGCCTCTGCCTCCCGAGTGCTGGGATTAAAGGCGTGCGCCACCAACGCCCGGCCAAGTAGACACTTTCTAAGTTGCTTCCAGCCAATGTTTAATCACAGCAACAGAACACTGTGCTGTTTTTTATTTTTTATTATTTTTAATAAGTCAATCTTTTTTATAGATTTATTTATTATGTATACAATATTCTGTCTGCATGTATGCCTGCAGGCCAGAAGAGGGCACCAGATCCCACTACAAATGGTTGTGAGCCACCATGTGGTTGCTGGGAATTGAACTCAGGACCCCTGGAAGAGTAGTCAGTGCTCTTAACCTCTGAGCCATCTCTCCAGCCCCCTGTTTTGTTTTGTTTTTGTTGTTGTTTAGTTTTGTTTTGTCAACTTGACACAAACTAGAGTCATCTGGGAAGAGGGGCCAGTCAACCGAGGAAATGCCACTGTCAGACTGGCCTGTAGACAAGCCTGTGGGGACATTTTCTTCTGTAATGATTGTTGTGGGAGGGCTGAGTGCCGGCTCTGAGTAGGTTGCCACGGAGAGCAAGCATTCCTCCAAGGCTTCTTCAGTTCCTGCCTCCAGATTCCCACCTTGGCTGCTGCTGCTGGACTACACCTGTAAGGGAAAAAAACTACTTTATTGCCAAGTTGCTTTCAGACATGATGTTTTAACACAGCAGCATACAGAAAGGAGCACAAAGACCCTCAGTTCTCAGGACTCAGCCTAGGACCTCACACATGTCAGCTAAGTACTCAACCACTGAGCCCTTCTGATGTTTTTTTAAGAGTTTATGTGTATGGGTGTTTTGCCTGCATGGTGCACCAAGTGTGTGCCTGGTGAGGCCAGAAGAGGGCATCAGTGTCCTGGGACTCGAGTTACAGAAGGTTCTGAGCTGCCATGTGAGTGCTGAGAACTGAACCCAGGACCTCTGGAAGGGAAGCCAACGTTCTTAACCACTGAGCATCTCTGCAGTCCATTATTAATTAATTAGGATTGGAGATAAGGGGTGACCATGACACATACAAGAAGGCCAACTCTTCGTTGGCATCATTAACCCAAGAATGTGCTCTATTTAATCACATTTCTGATCCCTCCTATTCTAATCTAATAGTCATCTAATCTTAGTCCTGAATAGCTCAGAAAGTTTGGCATGGAAAAGGAGGGAGAGATTTTTGTCTTAATCTCGCAAAGAACATGGTTTTCCTGGCCCCACTGACGCAGAGCAGCACACTCAGGTACCACAGCACACATGTGGAGGCCAAAGGACAGCCCAGGTGTCAGTATGCAGTCTGGGCTGCCCTGGAACCCAGAGAATTCACTGTCCCATACCTTCTAAGTGCTCAGATGAAGAGCGTGCCAGTCAATTTGTGAATTTTCATGAAGGGGCATATATAGGAATTTTGGTTTCTGTCCCTATAACCTTTCTGTAAATAATTTCAAAAGTGTAAAGATTGTTAAGATGCTGTCTTCATCATTGCTCACGTACAAATTTCTCCAGCATAGTCCCTCCTAAGATGCAATGCATTTCAGTCCGACAAGTAACACGATTTACAAAGAGCCACCAGCATCCTTACTGATTTTATCTATGCAACATCTTCTAAAACCTTAGGTCAGTGGTGTTGCTACTCAAAGTATGATCTGTAAACCTGAAACCCCAGTTGTTCAGGGCAGGCTTGGTGGCGAATGCCTGTGACTCCCAGCAGCGGCGAGACTGGAGGACTGCAGTAAATTTAAAGTCAAGACTATAAAGTGAGTTCAAGGCTAGCCTGGGCTACAGCAAGAGACCCAGTTGGAGAAAAAAACAACAACCCCCAACCCGCATGTGCTGAATCAGAAACTAGGAGCGCGTGGTCCATACATCCTTCAAGTGATTATAAACTTTCTTTCCTTTCAGAGATGGGGTCCCATGTACCGCAGGCTGGCCTAGAATTCGCTTAGGTCCTCCGTCTCCACCTCTCAGATTCGTGGGCTGAGCTCCTCCCCAGATCACGCCCATGTGGGTCCCCGGGCGGGGAGATCTGCCGGACGGGGCGGGCCACGGCCGGCGTCCCCGCCTCCCCTCCCGGGCCTGCCGCGTCGCTCGTCCTCCGCTCCGGGCTCGGGTGTGCGGGCCGCGCGCGATGGGGTCCCGCAGCCCTGCGGCCGCGTGGCTGATGCTGCTGTGTGCCGGGTGCGCGCTGCCACCGGGGCTCGCGCAGTACGAGCGCTACAGCTTCCGCAGCTTCCCGCGGGACGAGCTGATGCCGCTCGAGTCGGCCTACCGCCACGCGCTCGACCAGTACGGCGGCGAGCACTGGGCCGAGAGCGTGGGCTACCTGGAGGTGAGCCTGCGGCTGCACCGTCTGCTGCGCGACAGCGAGGCCTTCTGCCACCGCAACTGCAGCGCCGCCCCGCCCGCGCCCGCCGGCCCCGCCAGCCACGCCGAGCTGCGCCTCTTCGGCGGCGTGCTGCGCCGCGCGCAGTGTCTCAAGCGCTGCAAGCAGGGCCTGCCCGCCTTCCGCCAGTCGCAGCCCAGCCGCGCGGTGCTGGCCGACTTTCAGCAGCGCGAGCCCTACAAGTTCCTGCAGTTCGCGTACTTTAAGGTAAGTGCGCTCGCCCCACCCCCGAGCCCCGCCCCGCGAAGCTCCGCCCACAGAGCCCCACCCTATCGGGCTCAGGCCCCCGCCCCTGAGCCCCGCCCATCCGAGCCCCTTCCGGCTGAATTAGAACCGACCACCCCTCCTTAAGTTCCGCCTAGCTGACCCCGCTGCCAATCCACTCCCGCCCCACCCCAGCCCCGCCCAGCAGGCCTCCAGTCCCGATGAGCCCCGCCCCTCGCCTGAGCCCCGCCCACACAAGCCCCGCCCATTACATCTGTTCCTCCCCACAGTCACCCTGATCAGGGTCCCACTGGGTCCCCATCTTGTCCCAAGACCCACCTCAGCTGAGCCCCGCCCAGTTGAGCCCAGTTCCCGGAACCACATTCACCTCCAAAGGTCTCCATCTCTGCAGTGGAGTCCAGAGCCACAGAGCCTTGCCTCAGGGCTGCCCCAGCCCCACCCCACCAAGCCCCCCTCCATGCCACCCCCAGACTCCACCCTATCCCTGTGAGCCTCCCCCCACCGAGCTCCACCCTGCCCACTGAGTCCCACCCTTGTGAGCACCCGCCAGCAACAGCTATATTGGGCCTCCCCTAGGCCACCGCTCTAGGTCTAGACCCACTATGCCCAAGGATCCGATCTGCCCTTTCCTAAAACCTGGGGCATCATTCCTGTATCGTATGAATCTTTCTCTTTCTTCCTTCCTTTCTCTCTCTCTCTCTCTCTCTCTCTCTCTCTCTCTCTCTCTCTCTCTCTCTCTCTCTCTCTCGCGCGCGCGCGCGCATATGTGTGTGTGTGTGTGTGTGTGTGTGTGTGTGTGTGTGTGTGTGTACCATGCCACATGTGTGAATGCCTTTGGAGGCCAGAAGAGGGCAGTGGATACTCTGGAGCTGGATTTAGAGGAGGTTGTGAGCCACTCAATGTAACCTGAGTGAGGGGGGGTGGAGGAGGGCAGGGAGAGCACGGGACCGACATTGGGTCCTCTGGGAGAGCAGGAAGTGCCCTTATCCACTGAGACATGGCTCCAGTCCCCTTCACCCAGGTTCTACCAGTCAGCTCCGCTAAAGCTCTCAAATCCTGCCCTGTAGGTGGAATTTTACGTTGGGGCGCCCGCTCTCCACACAGAGACTTATAATTAATTGTAAATGCTTAGTCAATAGCTTAGGCTTGATACGCCTTAAATTAACCCGATTTCTTTAACCCATATTTCTTTTTTTTTAATTTTTTTAATTTAAATTAGAAACAAGCCTGCTTTATATGTCAATCCCAGCTCCCTCTTCCTCCCCTCCTCCCCCGCCCCCCACCGACTCCTACCCCATCCCCCCTCCACTCCCCAGGGAGGGTGAGGCCCTCCATGGGGGATCCCCAAAGTCTGTCATATCATCCGGGGCAGGGCCTAGGCCCTCCCCCATGTGTCCAGGCTGAGAGCGCATCCCTCCATGTGGAATGGGCTCCCAAAATCCATTCGTACACCAGTTTAGCCCATATTTCTTATCTATGCTTTGCCACGTGGTGGTACCTTTTTGCAGTAGGGCATTTTCATCTTGTTTCTCTCTGTGTCTCCTCTCAATTCTGCCCCCCCCTTCTCCGTCTCCACAAGTCCCGCCTAACCTCTTTCTGCCTCACTATTGGCCAATTAGCTCTTTGTTAAACCAATGAGAGCAAGCAGCACATATTCACAGTGTACAAAAAGATTGTTCCACAGCACTGCCCTTCTTCCCTCATCTTGAACATGAAAATTCTTTTTCTCCTTTTTGAGGCGTGGCCTCATGTAACCTGGGCAGTCTCAGACTTGCTACGCTGCTGAGGCTGAGGGTGAACTCTTCCTCCTCCTGCCTGCATGCGTCCTGCACGCTCTACCCCTCCCCGCTCCTGTGAAAATTGTTACAGCCTGTTCTAAGGCGGCAAAGATGCCCCAGGATGCCCCAGAAAGAGTACCTGGAATTGGAAAGAGGGCTTCGTACTGTGGCCTGCTCTTTGGAGCAGGCTCCTCTCTGCTCGGAGAAACGTGTGCCCTGAGATTCTCCAGGCTCTTCCCTGTTCTCTCTCGGTCAGTTAGAATTTAACACACAGTTCGTTGCCTCCTCTGTACGGCTGCTTAAATTTTGCCTCTGATTGCTTGCTAAAAATAGCCGGAGATTGCAGTTCCCTCCCTCTATGTCCTTCTTGGGAGGTCTGAAATCCCAGTTGCTGGACAGAAAGGCCGCAGCTAGTTTGGACCTTCACAGGGCTGGGCAGAGAGAGAGCTCTCAAAACCCGGTTTCTGCTTTTCTCTGGTTAAGAAGGACTTTTTCCCTTTTGCTCTTACTTTGCGTGTGTGTTTATGCGTGGGGGCACTGGTGGCACACACTCTGCATGTGTGAAGGTCAGAGGACAGCTTGTTGGGAGCCTGCTTTCTCCCAGCATGTCAGCTCCAGGCTTCAGAGTTAGCCATCCAGCTTGGTGGCAAGCACCTTTACCCATCTGCTGGCCCTTGTACGCCTCTTCCTAAATGTGTTTCCTAGATCGAGTCTCACGCCATTGGCTGCACTCGGAGCCCTCCTTTCTCACTAGCTGCCAGCCGAGGCCTCCCCACAAGTCCGATCAGCCACAGGCCACCTACTGTCATTCTCTAGGTGTCAGCCTGTGTGGTGATGTATTGCTTACGGTTTGCTAAAGCTTGCCGGAAGGATCAGAATGCAAAGCCAGCCACACTAGTCAACCACAGAAGGTGGGCAGTGGTGGCACATACATCTAATCCCAGGATTCAGGAGACAGAGGCAGATGGATCTCTGTGAGTTCAAGGCCACTCAGGGCTACATAGAGTGGATCAGGCTAAAAGAGTAACAGAGCTCACACCTTTAATCCCAGCACTAGAGAGATATGTGAGGAAAAATCAAAGAGACTTCTACAAATGCCACAGAGACCATCTTCCTGGGGCCTAGATGGTGGGGACAATGGGGGAGTAAATGAGGAAGGGCATAATGAAGACATCGCACTGTCAACCTCTGGGGACAAAGGTTCGTCAGAATGGCTGGCGCAGGTCTTGATAGGCCTTGAAAAGTCATTGACCTCTTAACCGGAAGTGTTATTTAGGTATAGAAGGAACGGAAGGGCTCCCCGAAGAGGCTGGTGCTGTAGCTCAGCTGGCAGAGTACTTGCCTGGCATGCAGCAGTCCTGGGTTTGAGCCCCATCAACAAATAAAGCTGGGTGTATCCATGGATGCCTGTGATTCCCAGCACTTGGGGGGTAAAGGCAGAAGTTCAAGGCCATCCTCAGCCTTGAGGCCAGCCTGATCGCAGCAAGACTGGGTTGAGAGGAAGAAAGGAAGGAGAGGGACGGAGAGGGTGAGGCTGAAAGAAAGGGCAGTTCCTGAAACGAAGCTCTCAGTTCTAAACTCAAGGCTCAGCGTGTGTCTGAGCTGTTACCCCTCACCGTGCACGCAGGCCAATGACCTCCCGAAGGCCATCGCTGCGGCTCACACCTATCTGCTGAAGCATCCCGACGATGAGATGATGAAGAGAAACATGGCTTATTACAAGAGCTTGCCTGGAGCTGAGGACCACATTAAAGACCTGGAAACCAAGTCGTATGAGGTACGCTCTGGCTTCACCCCCGTGGGTGCAACAGGGTGTGTTGAAGAAACATGTCTCTGGGAACAGCTAGCATCTTTTTTTATTTTTAATCATGTTTTAATTAGAGAGAGAGAGAGGTGTGTGTATGTCTATCTGGTGTGTGTGTGTGAGAGAGAGGGAGAGGGAGAGGGAGAGGGAGAGAGAGAGGGAGAGGGAGAGAGAGAGAGAGAGAGAGAGAGAGAGAGAGAGGGAGAGGGAGAGGGAGAGGGAGAGGGAGAGGGAGAGAGAGAGAGCGCTTGTGTAGAGGTCAGAGGACAATGTGTATTTCCCTTCTGTGACCATGCTGGTCTGGGGATTGAACTCAGGTCCTCAGGCTTGGTGCCTTTATCCACTGAGCCATCTTTCTGGTCCAGATGCTGACATCTAAAGATGTTTTCATTGATATTGCTGAATTGTAACAGTAGGAAACCTGCTGAGCACAACATTTCCATGAAGGAAAAACAGCAAATTGGGCATGGTGGCTTTTGCCTGGAATTCCAGCATTTGGGAGGCTGAGGCATTGATGGTTGCTGCGAGTTCAAAGCCAGGCTGGGCTACGTGCACCACCGTTGGTTGGTGAACTTTGATTCATTCAGTGATTTGTGACAACTTCGTTTGTCACATGACAGCTACACAGAGCACGGTGAGGCGTTTCTTTATCACCCAGCCTGACAAGTTCCCTTTTCTATTCATGCCGTTACCCAGCCCTGACTCCAGGGAGCCAGTGATCTGATTTCTTCTCCTTTCCCTTGGTCTGAATTTGACTTTCAAACACTTGCTATATCTCTTTTTTTTTTTTTGGTTTTTTTTGAGACAAAATTGGACTCTGTCCTGGAACTCACTCGGTAGACCAGGCTGGTCTTGAACCAACGCCCGGCCACTTGCTATATCTTGAGTTGAACTAAAGAAAAAATATAGTCATTTGGGCCGGGGGTACAGCTCAGTTGATAGAGCACTTGCCTAAATGCACAAGGCCCTGATCTTAGTCCCCAGTGTTGTATAAAACGGGGTGTGGGGGTGCACACCTGTGATTCCAGAAGTTCGAGGTTGGGCTGGCAAAATGGGTAAGGGCTTTTGCTGCCAAGCCAAGGGATCTCCCCGAGTTTGATCCCCAGGACTCAGCGTGGTAGGAGAGAACCGCCTCCGTAAGCCCACACTAAGTAGACTGTAAAACCAAATCTTTTAAGAGGGATCAGGGTTGTCCTCAGCTACTCAAGGAGTTTGAAGTCAGCTTGGGTTACACTAGATTCTGTTTTTTTAAAGAATGTACCTCTCGTGAACAATGTAGGCAAATCCTCACACACGTGCGCGGTGCTTGGTTTGCAGCGAGTCAAGGGTCATCCAGGACGGAGGGAGCATGACTCAGTCAGGGTCATGGTTCTTTTGGGGGGCTGGGGGATGGACAAGCCAGGGAGCGTCACTGCATCTCCGTGCTTTCCAGAACCTGTTTGTCCGGGCGGTGCGGGCCTACAACGGGGAGAACTGGAGGACCTCCATCACAGACATGGAACTGGCGCTCCCTGACTTCTTCAGAGCCTTTTATGAGTGCCTGGCTTCCTGCGAGGGCTCCAGGGAGATCAAGGACTTCAAGGACTTCTACCTGTCCATAGCAGGTCGGTGGTGGGTGGGGGCGTCTGAGGAACCCTTTTCTCTCTTTTTCAAGGTGTGATTTTTTTATTTGTTACCCTTAAAGACTCTTTCTGACTGGGCTCAGACTCAGAGAAGAAGCTCTCAGGAGGACAGCCTCCGCCTCCTGGCGATCTGCTCCTGGCGCTTTTCTTTGGCTTCCTTTATTCCGTTGACCAAAAGCTTAGCGTGTTCTGCAGCCTCCTCTTGTTTTCTTAGCATGTTTGTTTCCTCAGAGCAGTGCGTCCGTGTTTGTGTTGCACACACGTGGACTAACAAGACGCTGAATCTTGGCCGCTTTGGTCCTGGGCTTCTGACCTTCTTTGAGGGCTCTCTGACAAAGAATGGCGGACATCATCTTCTTTAGAGAGATCAAAAAGCTTTCAGATTCTGCTAACTCTTTTAGGTCCCAACTGACTGATGTCAGCCCAGGAATATCCTTCTCGGGCTGAAGAGATGGCTCAGCTGTTAAAGGCGAGGCTCACAACCGAACATACGGGAATCGCCTTCTCTCCTTTTTATTTTTCACAATAACTAAGTTAAGAACACTCAGAATGGCGTCTGCAATGCATCCGTTAACAGGCCTGGGCTTCCTCTCTAAGTTCTCCGTGGTCTATAACAAGAATGTCCCCTGCTCAACAGCAGGCACACTCTGCCTTGGCCAAAACACTTTTTCTTCCTGGGAAAACCTTGTCTGTCGTTCCCAGCGCTGATTCAGGCCACGGGTAACCTTCCCGTCTCTCCCGAGCGTCAGCAGCTACTTCTGTGGCCGTGCGTGTCCCATAGAGCGCACGAAGCTTGTGTCGTCGTCCACTTGAGTGAATTCCTAACAGCCAGTGCCAGGGAAGGAGACGCTCAGCTTCATCCTGACACAGTCTGGGAGACACCACGAAAAAGAGCAAGGAGCACTTTTATAAGATAGGAGAGACATTTGCTTTTTCTTTTCTTTTTTATTTTAGGACAACTTAATAAGATAAAATTCTGGTTTATTGTTGGGCATTGTTTCACACATATATCAAACAGGCCAATAAAATAAAATAAAATAGCAACTACTTATAGTACAGCTAGGTACATACAAAAAAAAAGTTACTGGAATGCTCAGGATAAGATTTTTTTGTTGTTTTGTTTTTTGTTTTTTTACACAGTTGTTTTACACAGTTACACACCAGTCGTTTTTAATGATCACAGGCTTCAGAGCATTCTCTGTCCTATTTCTGACCTTACTTGTGGTGTGACCATGTTCATTATAATCTCAAAGGAAAGCTGGGCTTTGGTGGCGCACGCCTTTAATTCCAGCATTCGTGAGGCAGAGGCAGGTGGATCTCTGTGAGTTCGAGACCAGCCTGGTCTACAAGAGCGAGTTCCAGGACAGCCTCCAAAGCCACAGAGAAACCCTGTCTTGAAACACGCCCCACCCCAAAACGAATTTATGTAATTTTGGGCTGGGGAGTGTAGTCCAGTTGATGGACTTACCTAGCTAGCATGCACGAAAGTCCCGGGTTCAATTCCCAGCTGTGTATTATCTGGTCATGGTGGTGCACACCTGTTAGCCCAGCCAGGAGATCAGCTACACAGGGGTTTGAAGCCAGCTCTGGCTACATGAGACACTGTCTCAGTTGTTTTTCTACCAAGCTGACAATTTGCTGTTGCTGACTTCGTGGTGCTGAGGGTGAGATGCGGGGCCTCATGTATGTCAGGTCAGTCCGCTGCCATTGAGCTAAACTCCAGACTCCGGTTTAAACTGTTTGAAGAGTGGCTCTGCTTGCTGCAGAGGAGGCATAGCGTCTCGACAGTGCTCGATCGCTCTTCATATTAATTTATAGTAACATTCTTTGGCCATTAAGACATTTTAAATTATACTTTTATTTACTTATTAGTGTGTGTGTGTGTGTGTGTGTGTGTGGTGTCCAGTGCTGTGGCACATACGATCAGATGACAACTCGTGGATTTTTTTTTTAAGATTTATTTATTTATTATGTACACAGTTTTCTATCTGCATGTATCTCTGCAGGCCAGAAGAGGGCGCCAGATCTCATTACGGATGGTTGTGAGCCACCATGTGGTTGCTGGGAATTGAACTCAGGACCTCTGGAAGAGTAGCCAGTGCTCTTAACCTTTGAGCCATCTCTCCAGCCCCTGGGCTCCTAAGATTTAACTTATGTTTACAGTCTTGGTGGCTGGCTCTTTACCCACTCAGCCATCTTCTTTATTCACAGACCCTCTTTGGCCATTTTTTATTTGTTTGTTTGTTTTTTTGTTTCTCGAGATAGGGTTTCTCTTACTGTTTTGGAGGCTGTCCTGGCACTCGCTTTGTAGACCAGGCTGGCCTCAAACTCACAGAGATCCACCTGCCTCTGCCTCCCGAATGCTGGGATTAAAGGCGTGCGCCACCAATGCCTGGTTATTTGGCCATTTTTATGGTAGGTGTTTGTCATTTTCCTGCTGATCGTAAGACACTTTGAATACTAAAGATGGAAGTCCCTTGATTTATCCATTATTTTGTTTTCCTGTATATGGGTACCTTGCCTGCGTGTTTGTCTATGTACCATATGTGTGCCTGGTGCCTGTGGAGGTCAGAAAGAGGGTGACGTGGTCCCCTGAAACTGGAGTTACAGGCGGTCTTGCATCACATGTGGGTGCTGGGATCTGAACCTGGGTCCCCTGGAAGAGCAGCCAGTGCTCTCCCTTAGCTCCAAGTTCTGTGTTTTAAATGTTGTATTCTGTTTTTCCTTCACCTGGGGTGTGTGGAAGGCAGAACTGGATTGAAGGTGGTAACAGGGCCAGGCTGAATGAGTGGTAGAGCACACGCCTAGAGTGCGTGAGGCCATGGGTTTCATCCCAAGAGAGAGAGAGAGAGAGAGAAAGGGAGGGAGGGAGGGAAGGAGGGAGGGAGAGAGAGAGAGGAGGGGGAGGAGAGAGGCTGAGACTGTTCTGAGAATTTATGTCTTTTTTTCAGATCATTATATAGAAGTTCTGGAATGCAAGATTCAGTGTGAGGAGAACCTCACCCCAGTCATAGGAGGCTATCCCGTGGAGAAATTCGTGGCTACCATGTACCACTATTTGCAGTTTGCTTATTATAAGTGTAAGTAACCCTGTGCAGGACCTTGAGTGAGGTCCCAAGACTTTCCTGTCAGCTACGGTGGCTGAGAAGGCCCATCAAAGCCACATTCATGCTGTCCACAAAGAGGCCTTGTGGCCCCTTGGTTAGAGCAGAGACCCTGAGCTTGACTCCAGGTTTTTCCTCCTGTTCCCTGGGACAGCTTTGCTTTCCAGGGATGTAGGTAAATAGTGCAAGCAAAAATGAACATTTATTGAACGTAGTTGTAAATTACATTTGAAACCTTTACCTGCCACACAGACTGTGTGTGTGGGAAGAGCCTCGGAGTTCAGGTTTTAAAGCTGTCGTTATAGAAAACAGCCACCAGGTGGCACAATTGAGTCACCTACAGTTGAGTCCATGCCCAGCCAACTAGAGTTTTGTTGCATAATAGAGGTGTCTGCCGTGAAGGTTGGAAGTGGCTGTGGAAGGTGCCTGAATAAATACCCAGGGGCTTGTGTCTCATTTCTTCTTTGCCTGACTCCCCTCCCTCCCAAGACAAATGCCACTCTGCAGAGTCCCCATGTTGTTGCTGATGTAGGGGTGCAGTTCTAGGCAGGGGGCTGGGGCAGGTTCGGAAGCCGTGTACCCAGGAGATGGCAGGACAAGGTAACTTCCAATCCTGAGGGCCTACCGTGGTTTATCTTGCTGGTTTCTGGAGTTTGGAGTCTTTATGTTATGTTATTTATTTATTTAGAAACTGAGTCTCACGTAGCCCAGGCGGGCCTCAAACTCACAGTATAGCCAAGGATGACCTTGAATCTCGAGTGCCAGGAATGTGCCATTATGTGTGGTTCATGGAGAGCTGGGCATGGAACCCAGGGCTTTGTGGCAAGCCTTCTACCATCTGAGCTACGCCCCCAGCCTTCTTTATGTCCTCCAAGTTTGGTTTGGTTAGAGGAGGGTCCGCCTCCTCTGGGTATCACTGTCCTAGCCTGATGGAACCCAGGAGCTGCAGCCTGCAGGGAAGCTGTAGTTGACCAGCCTCTGTCTTACTCAGTCCCTGTCTTCCTCAGTCCCGGTGTGGCCCAGGCCCTGAGGCCGGCTCTGATTGTCTGACGGCAGCTGAGCCGGCACAGCCTGAGGGTGGTTCGAGGCCTCTACCCCCCATTTCCCCCAAACCCTCCACCCCACCCCCACCCCTGTAGCCTGTGTGCTGCCCACCTTCTGAGGTCAAGGGTTTCCTAGAGGAGGGGCTGGAGGAAAAGCCTTGGGCATGGTCTTTCCTGGAGGCAGGTCAAGCTTCCACCTTGCAGGGGGTAGCCCTGGTGCTGCAGGGTGAGGCTTGCTTTCCAGGGGTGCTCAGCCTTTCTCTCTGTTCCAGTGAATGATCTGAAGAACGCAGTCCCCTGTGCCGTCAGCTACCTGCTGTTCGACAAGAACGACAAGGTCATGCAGCAGAATCTGGTCTACTATCAGTACCACAGGGACAACTGGGGCCTCTCGGATGAGCATTTCCAGCCCAGGCCCGTGAGTGTCCCACACTGGGTGCCTCTCGTTCCTTCCTGCCTTCAGGAGGCTTCTGAAATGAAAGGACACTCTCTGTTTCTGGTTGCTGTTGAACCAGACCCTGACTCTGTAGCCCTGGCTGACCCAGAAGTCACTGTGTAGACTGGGCTGGCCTCTGCCTCCTGAATGCTGTGATCTGAGGCATGTGCCATCACACCCTGCTTAATTCTTTTCTTATATTTTTATGTATGTATCATGTGTATGCATGTGAGCCTGGACACACAGCAGCATGCATGTGGGGGGGTCAGAGGACAACTTAAGGGAATCAGCTGTCTCCTCCTGCACTGTGGGCCCGGCTCTCACAGGGGAAATCTGGAGGTCTGACTGGTCTCTCTTTGTCTGAGCAGGAAGCAGTTCAGTTCTTTAACGTGACTTCGCTGCAGAAGGAGTTGTACAGCTTTGCCCAGGAACACCTAATGGATGACGATGAGGTAAGCTTCCATGCTTTGCGCACGTCTGCCTGACAGAAGGCATGACTCATGTCTCTGCTGAGTCCTCCCCCAAATAAGAAACAGAAGGGGCCCTCGAGGAAATAGTTGCTGTAGGGGGTTTAATGAAAGCCAGTGCTCTGGTGTGGAAAAGACCAGCTTTCTAGGAAGCCCAGGATGGACCACTGCTGCTTGTGTGGAAGTGTGTCTGTGTGTGTGTGTGTGTGTGTGTGTGTGTGTGTGGTATCTGTATCTGTGTGTGTATGTGTGTCTGTGTCTCTGTGTATGTGTGTGTGTCTGTGTGTGTGTGTGCACGTGAGTGTACGTGCATGCATGTGTGTATGTGTGTCTGTTTCTGTGTATGTGTCTGTGTGTGTGTGTCTATGTGTCTGTGTGTGTGTGCACGTGAGTGTGCGTACATGCATGTGTGTATGTGTGTCTGTGTCTCTGTGTATATGTCTGTGTCTGTGTCTGTGTGTCTCTGTCTGTGTGTGGTATCAGTTCCCTCCCTCCACCTTTGAGTGGGTTTCAGGGGTTGAACTCAGGTCCCCAGACTTGTAGGGCAATTGCTTTACCCACTGAGCCATCTTGCTGGCCCCTTGTTTTCTGAAGCAGAGTCTCTCGCAGAACATGGAGTGACTGGGACGCATGCTCCCGATCCTCCTTCCTCTGTCTTCCTCCGCATTGTGGAGGTGACAGTCATGTGTCACAGCACCAGTGTGGAGGTCAGGGGACAGCTGGAGGGAGTTGGTTCCCTCCTTCCATCGTGCGGGTGCCAGGGATTGCTCTCCCGCCTCTGGCTCCACAGCACTTTTACCCCTGAGCTACCGCATAGGTCCCCAACCCCATCATTGTGTTTCGAGACAGTGTCTCTTGTAGCACAGGCTGGCCTCCAGCTTGCAGTGTAGCTGAGGATGGTCCTGAAGTCCTGATCCTCCTGTGGTGACCTCCCAAGCGCTGGCCTTGCAGATAGATATATGCACACATGCCAGGCCCTCACTCTACTGTATGGTAGATATTTCCTGACTGTCCCTCCTTGATGAGTCCTGACTTTGAGCGGAGGGACAGCCTGTGGATACCCCTAATTATTTATTTAGAGAGGCCTGGAACTAGAAAATGCTTTGTAAGAAAGCTGGGAACCTGCTGGGTTTGGAGCCAGAAGAGATCTGGGGGCTTGTTCTGCCCTGGCCCTTCTCATCCTGGGGGAACCTGGAGGCTGGGACGTTCTGAGAGATGCTGGGCCAGGCCCAGAGACTCTAAGCTGCACCCCCGCCCCCACCCCCGTCCCCTGTCCCACCTGCCACTCCTCCTACCACTCCAGCTCTGGAGGAAGCCAGGGCCGGGGGAGTTTCACCATGCCGCTTCACATGGCCACCGCCATAAGGAGAAAGTGCCAGCCTTTTGTGAAGCAGGAGTGACCATAAGTGCCAGTTGGGTCTGAAGTCTATGCAACTGAGGGAGTGGGGGCTGGGGATGCGGCTCATCCGTGTGGCCTTTGCCTGCAAGGCACAAAGCCCTGGGTCCAGTCCCCAGGGCTGCTGAAGAAATAAGTGATGCACAGGCCTGCGCCTTAGGTCTCGTTGGAGAGCCCCAGGGATGCTCTCAGAGAGAGTTTGGCTGTGGTGGTTTGGAAAGTTGTAGGTTGCTGGTCAAAGCAGAGAGTTCCGGAAGCATGGGTTCCTGAGGCAGAGCTGGAAGGATGCCCAGAACAGTCACCCACGTGGAGCATTTGAGGGTGGTGGCTAGACCACCTACGTGTCACGGGTCATCTGTGGGATGGCAGGTCACTTGACGCTGGGGGTTAGAAGACAGAGGAATCAGGTCATCTGGGCTCTGAGCCAGCGGGGGACTTGCTTCGCTCAGAGCAGACAGCCAGTGGTGGCCTCTTGATGCCTTTCGTGCCACGCGGCCCGTCTGACTGATGTCTGCCGTCTCTTCCAGGGAGAGGTTGTGGAATACGTGGATGACCTGTTGGAGCTGGAAGAGGCTGGCTAGCCTGCAGCCGCTAAAGAGACTTCTCTCCCGTGTTCCTTTTTCCTCGGGTGCCCAGGTTGTTGATACCTCAAAGTCTTCCCTTTTTAAGGGAAAGGGAAGCCGCCGTCTCTCTTACTGTGGGGAACCAGGCCCAGCCTGTGCTCACGCTTGTCTACCGCCTTCTCTGGGTTCACACCCGTCTTCACGGTCCCCGGCCATTCCCTCTTGTTCACACGCCTTCCCCCCATCCCATCTGTCCTCCCCATGGTCACATCTGTCTTCTACGTGACCCCACCTGACTCCTCCGTGTTCAGAAAGACAGCCTTCTGTGGTCTGTTTTTTCAATCCCTGAAAAAAAAAAAAACAACAGTATTATTTTTAAAGTAAGAAAAACACTAAAAGACGATAACTATATTTGAAGAAGTTTTTGGTCTCTAGACTCTTGTCTCCTTCACGTCTCTTTTTGAAGATGAAGGGCGGCGGAAGATAAAGGCTAAGCCACTTGGGGCCTCCTGATGGTCTTCACTTGGTTTGAAGTAGCTACGGAGAAAGAAATTGGACGTGCAGAACGCCCGGAGGAGGCCTAGGCCCAGTTCCTTTGAGTCTTCAGACTACAATGGGCTACAGTGCCCAGTTACCAGTCTCCGAGTTAGACATGGATGCAGGCCAGGGCCAGGCTCTAGTTCTGTTTATCCTTGTAAGGGTTGTTGAGTTCCTGTCCTGCATTAGGCATTTAACCAACAGCAGAGGTCCGGTGCAGAGTACCCGAAGGGAAAGGGAAGCCTGCTTGTGCTAGTTCCTGGTCTGGCAGCTGTGGCAGCACACCTCACTTGCACAAAACAGCTTAAGGGAGGGTTTGTCCTGTCTTGCAGTTGGAGGGTGAACTCCATCATGGCGCCCGGCACTTGAGATCATCATGTGGTCAGGTTGCATCTGCAGGCAGTGAATGCTGGTGCTTAGCTCATGTCTTCCCTGGCTGTCCTGGAACTCTGTAGACCAGGCTGGCCTTGAACTCAGATCCGCCTGCCTCTGCCTCGTGGGTGCTGGGATGAAAGGCGTGTGCCCCGACATTGCCCGCCCCACCTCCTCCTCCTTATTGTGTCTGGGATCCAGCCCCAGGAATGGTGCTGCCCACAGTTAGGGTGACTCTTCCCACCTCAGGTGACATAATCTAGGAACTCCTTAACAGACATGCCCAGAAACTCTTCTCGAGTGCGATTCTGGACCCCGTCAGGTTGACATTCGATGTTAACCGCTATGCTGCTCTCACAGTTTAGAATTTGCAGGGAGAGGGACATTCATGGGTTTGTAGGCGCCGGTGCGTCCTAGGTAAGGATGCTGACTGGAGGAAAGTGAAGCAGGGAGCGCAGGCGTCGGGATGAGGGGGAAGTGGGACCAGGCTGACTGAGGAGACGCTGAAGCCCAGGCTCTGGGGCATCAAGGTCTCACTCAGGTGTAGCAATCTGGATCCAAGGAGAAACAGTGGCCTGGAAGGATTGGGAATCGACCGGGAGGCCCACAGAGAGGCATGGGCTGGGAGCAAAGGAGGGAAGGCTAGGCAGGGCCAGGACTATGGTAGAGTATTATTTTAAGGTGTGTTACCTTTGTCTGTTGCATTTGTTTAACTCTGTGAAGCTGTGTTACTTTGCCCGTCTAAAACACTTGATGGTCCTAATAAAGAGCTGAACGGCCAATAGCAAGGCCGGAGAAAGATAGGCGGGGCTGGCAGGCAGAGAGGAGAAACAGGAGAAACAAGGACGAGGGGGACATCAGGGGCCAACCACCCAGCCACCCAGCCAGTCACGGAGTAAGTGCGAAAGTAAGATATACAGTAGCAGGAAAAGGAAAAAGCCCAGAGGCAAAAGGTAGTCGGGATAATTTAAGAAAAGCTGACAAGAAAGAAGCCAAGGTAAGGCCGGGCTTTCATAACTAAGAATAAAGCTCCGTGGGTGAGTTATTTGGGAGCTGGGTGATGTGCCCCCCCCCAAAAAAAGTAAAAGTAAAACGTCACATTGCAAGGGATAAAGGAAGGAAGCCTAGGCAGGCGTGCGGGCTGGATGGGCCAGGGACGAAGGAGGGAAGCCTAGGCGGGCGAGCGGGCTGGAGACAGATGGCCAGGGTCCTGATAGGGCAAGGCCTTTGGCTCGTGTCCCCAAGGGTGGAAACAGTGCAGGTTTGCACGAGGAGTCGCAGACTTCACAGTGGTCACTCACTGCCCTGCTGTGGGGGCGGGGTGCTAGGAGTGGGCAGCAGCAGGCTCTGTACCACAGTGACGGCTGTGCCAGGGAGGAGCCGGATCCTGGATGGAATTTGAGCACAAGCTGTGGGAGTTGATAATAGGGCATGCGTGGAATGTAAGAGCTCAAGAGGGCTTAAAGATGGCGTCCAAGTTTGGGCCTGAACGTTGAGAAGGATGAAACTCTCATTGGCCAACCTGACAGGATTTAGAGTCACCTAGGAGACAGGCCTCTAGGCACGCCTGTGTGGAAGGTTCTGTGGGTAAACTGAGGTAGAAAGACCCATCCTAACTGTGCATGGGCCCCTCCTGTGCTGAGGCCAGGGACTGAAGAAAGGGAGAGGGTGAGCTGGGTACCAGTGCTCCTCTCTGCTTCCTGAGCTAATTGGATAGGACCAGCTGCCACCTCCCAATCCTGTTTCCCGCAGTGGAATGTGTCTCCCCGCACTGTAAGTGGAAATAATCCCTTTCCCCCTAAATTGCTTCTTGTCACGGTCCCAGGGAAGTTACTAATGGCACCAGTGGATGGGGAAAGGATCTGGCCCAGGACCGATGGCCTGACGTTGGTCCAGAGGCTCAGGCTGCAAGTAAAATCGGAATACTCAGAGGGCAGAGCCTGGGATGGGGATCCGAGCAACATGGTTTTTCTCTTTAATCTGCGTGGATGTGTGTGGGCACGCGTGCCGCAGCAAGCATGTGAAGGTCAAAGGACAACCTTGGGTGTAGGCCTCGATGTCCAGACTAGCTCACCCAGAGTGGGCCCAGGGTGTCTTCTGTCCCTACCTTCTTTCTCACTGTAGGAATGCTGGGGTTACAGATGTGATTCCTGGGGTTTGAACTCGGGTCCCCATCATTGTGAGGCGAGTACTTTACCCAGACCATCCCCCTGGCCCCACAGATGATTTCTTAGGGGGCACTCTCAAGGACTCCCGTGACGGCATGTCAGTGGCACACAAAGCCACCAGCGAGAGAGGGATGTGTATGATGAGAGGTTGCCATGGGGAGCTGAGAACAGAGCCCAGGGCTCTCCAGGAGATGAGGACAGACCAGAGGAGCTAGCCTTGTGCCAGAGAAGGCCAGGGGGATGTGGGTCCCTAGAACCTGAGCGCTCTTTAACGTGTAAGCTGCTTATCTAGTCAGGGAGCCTGCAGGGTAGAAGCAGGCACGGCATTTGGGAGATGACCATTAAGGATTGAAAACAAGCACAAACGTCTCTGCGTTATGGTGGTTCGTTGAAGGCATGTTAGCTCAGGTTAGCTCATGCCCTGCAAGCACGGTGACCAAGTTCCAGTCCCCAGAACCCATCTTAAAACAACAGTAGCTGGCAAGAAAGCTCAATACGGAAAGGTGACTGCCACTGAGCCTGCCAACCTGAGTTCAGTTCCCGGGACACACAGGATAGAAGGTTCAAACCAACTGCTGCAGGCCACCCTCTGGCCCTCGCCTGCATCACACATAACTAAACGAAAAAGGTTAAAGAAATAAAGCTGGGCATGGAGGCGGTTTGGAATGATCTGCCCTCTGAGGCCAGTGAGAAACCTTTATTGAACCACTCACAGCATTATATCTTCACGAGTTGTACAAATGTCCCTCTCAGTGACCAGCGACTTCCAGCTGGGGCGGATGGCTCTTTCCCACCAGTCCTAATTAGTATTAACTGCCAACCTGACACAGTCTAGGGTCACCTGGAAAGGAGTCTCCATTGAGTAATTATCTTGACTAAATTGCTCTGTGGGACCTTTTCTTTTTTAAGGTTTATTTTAATATGTATAGGTGTGTCATAGTTAGGGTTTCTGTTGCTTTGGAGACACCATGACCATGGCAACTCTTACAGAGGAAAACATTTAATTGTGGTGGCTCGCTTACAGTTCGGAGCTTTAGCTCCGTATGTCATGGAGAGAAGCAAGGTTGCACGCAGGCAGACGAGGTGCTAGAGAAGGAGCTGAGAGGCCTACACATTTACTCACAGGCAACGGGAAGTGGTCTGAGACACTGGGTGTGGCTTGAGCGTATATGAGACCTCAAACCCCGCCTCCTTCCTCCAACAAGGCCACACCCACTCCAGTAAAGCCACACCTCCTAATAGTGCCACTCCCTTTGGGGGCCATTTTCTTTCCAACTACCACAAAATGTTTTGCCTTTGCGTATGTATATCTGTTCCCTGAGGAGGCCAGAAGGTTGCCCCTGGAATTGGAGTTACAATTGTGAGCCACCACATAAGTGCTCGGAGTAGAACCTGCATCCTCTGGAAAAGCGGCTCCCGACTGCTGCACCATCTCTCCAGTCCTGAAGGATTGTCTTGATTATTTTAACTGATGTAGGTGGGTCCAACCCACTGTGGGTGGAGCCGTTTCCTGGGCAGGTGCTCCTGGGCTGTACCGAAAACTAATCAAGTGAGTGGGCCAGCAACCGTGATCCTCATTGGTTCCCTGCCTTCCGGGTTCTTGCTTGAGTTCCTGCCCTGACTTCTATCAATGGTGGATGGTAAGAACGTCACAGAGCGGTGGATTCTCCTTCCTCACCTTGTCCCGCCCATTGTTCTACCAGAGAAACTTCATCTTTCAGAGAACTGGGGACCAGAGTCAGGAGGCAACACCCGAACAGTGCAGGCATTGGCTGCACACTGCCCCAGAGCTCCAGAGTCTGCCCTGAGATCTCACTGGTGGCTGAATTGGCTTTCTTTCCAGCCATGTGATAAGGGAAGGGTGACATCTGCATGTGCCCACTCATCTCCGTGGCCCTTAAAGTGGTTACCTGGTCCTTGTCCTTGGAGTCAGGGTGATATGGTGGGTTGGGTTGGAACCCTTAGAAGCTGGCCTTCCATCCCAGCAGTGTGTTCCCTGGTGACGATGTGGTTGACACTGACGATGCTGTGATTCGAATTTGCTAAATTTTTTATTTGTTTATTTGAGGCAGGGTATATCTACGAAACTCAGGCAGGCTTGGGACTTGCTATGTAGCTCTGGCTGGCGAGGGAAGCTGTAATCCTCTTGACTTAGCATTCTGGATGCTGGGATGGCAGGCAGGAACAAATGAACCCAGTGAAAGTATTTTATTTCAAAGGAAACCAAATCTTCTCTCTTAAGAAAATAAACGTGAAGTTGTTCCTTGGTATCTACCGTGCAATCGATCAGTGGCTTGGCCAATGCCTTCCTGCCTCTTTCTTGGAAGAGCCTAGACGGTCTCTGCATTCCATAGGTTCAGCATCAGCTTGGTCTATCTTCTGAAAAAAGTTTTCTTTTAAAGCATACAGTGGGAGTTTAAGGGACTTTCCATGTCTTCTCTGAGACGCCTTATCTGTCCTCTGCCCACCAGCACGAACAATGGCTGCCCTGCAGTTTCCCCATCGCAGGAGGGCATCTGTCCAACTCTAGGAACCTTTAGCAGTCTGAGTGTCACACTCTTCCAAAAGGCCTAAGGGCTATCACTTGGGGTTACCCAGATTCTGTTTTTGTTTTTTGAGACCTAGAGCCACACTTTGTAGCCCAGGCTGGTTCTGAACACATGGCAATCCTGTATTTCAGCCTCTCAAGTGCTGGGTTGATAGGCAAGAGACCCCACACCAGCCTTAGACTTGACTTGCAGAGAGGAGGAATCCCAAGGAAAAGGTCATGTACAGACATGCATGTAAGGGTGACCAGCATATTTCTTCTTGTTTCAAGACAAGGCCTCACTTTGTAGTCCTGGCTAGCCTCGTCCTTGCTACGTAGACCAGGCTAGCCTCAAAGTCACAGAATTTCCCCCGCCTCTGCCTCCTGAGTCCTGAAATTAAAGGTGGGCACCAACACACTGTACTATTTCTTCTTCCTTCTCTTTTTTATTTCTTTTATTTTTATTTTTGAAACAGTCTCATGAAGCCCAGGCTTGTCTCAGACTCCTTATATAGCTGAAGGTGACCTTAAACTCCAGATCCTCCCGCCTTTAACCTCCCAAGTGCTGGGATTACAGTTGGGAGCCCTCATCCTTGGAGCGAAAGGAACTTTGGAATGCATGGAGGTAGGAGAAGTAATGGGGGATTGAACCTAGGGCCTTGTGCCTTCTAGGCAGACATTCAGCCAGTGAGTCTATGTCCCCAGTCCAGACCACTGGGTTCAGTGCCCAAATATCTTTCTGAGTTATGGCATTCTGATGGTCACTAAACTGGGCTCCACTCACCTCCGGGGTCCAGGAGAGCTGCTGGGAACGGTTTCCACAAAGCCTGCCTTCGGAAGGAAACGTGTGCTCTTAGGAGCCCTTTTTAGGGGAATGTTAAGCACAGAAATGTTATTGAACCCAACCCAGTGGCAAACAGAGAAAAGATCTGTTAGATTGTCAGTGGGCAAGGGTTTATTATAGCCACCGGGGGAATCAACAGTGGCTGATTTCTGCCAGCTTTTATGGAAATAACGTTTTTTAGGTTTTAAATGTGAGCTGCAAACCAAAGCTACTTCAGTTTAAAAAAAAATCAATACTTAAACTGTGGGGAGAAGATGGATTAGCGCCAGAGAAAACATTCTCTTTTAATAGTGTTTGAACATGGGATGGCAGCGCAGTTTGTAGCGAGGCTGTGAGAAGAAACCACAGCTAATCGTTCATCGCAGCTGTCTGAACTCTTGATCATCTGCCATCCCCCGAACAGCGACTTCTTTTTTCTGGTGGCTCCAGACTTGAATGACCTAGTGTGGAGAGTAGAAACTATGTACAGCGGGGTGGAGTGAGGAGGGAGGGAGGGGGAGGGGGAGGGAGGACTTGAGCGAGTCTCCGTCACAAGGGTTATGTATTGCCCTTCCTGTCTGCAGCCAGGGGCAGCCCTGTTCCCCGTGTCTCTCTTTGTAGCATGTCCCTGCAAGAACAGTCACCAGGGCAGCTCAGGTTTGCATGGGCTAGCCCACTCAAACTCCAGCCAGGGGCAGCAGCGTTGCGCTGGTGCTTTTGAAAAAAAATCTCTCTTGGTGGCACATAAACATCTCTATCCTCTATCCTAGTGCCTCAGACCATCAGCCACAAATTCCTGGCTTGGGTTGTTTGTGGCTCTGGTTCAGTACCCCATGGAGCTGGTACTCGAGATATCCGTGCCTCAGCTTGCAAGTGAAAAGCTTCATGTGCTGTGGTGGTTTATGTCTGCAAACAGGAAGTTGAGCCAGGAGGATCCCAAGTTCTTTGGGAGTTCTAGGTCAGCCTGGGTTAAATGGCAGGACTGTGTCTTGAAAACCAAAAACAACAAAAGGAGGCTTGATAGTTCAGTTGTCACAGTGCTTGCCATGCAAGTCTGAGGGCCTGAGGTGGTGAAGACAGACAGACAGACAGACAGACAGACAGACAGACAGACAGACAGACAAGCAGATGTAATGGTGTGTGGTTATAATCCCGGCACTGGGGAGGACAAAACAGGAACAGCTGTGGGTTCCTTGGCCAGCCAGCTTGTCCAGGTCCCAGGAAGGGACCCTGTCTCAAAGCACAGCTCCTGGGGAATGACACTTAACGTTGACCTCTACCTGCGCAGGTGTGCACACCCAAGTGACAGGGATTAGTAAATATGGCCAGGAAATGCAAAATAAAGTCTCATTTCCCACAAGGATGGTGAGCAATAGCCCAAAATGTTATTTCTGGCCCTGCCTACCTCTTGAATTAGGGTGGTGTGTTCAGTCTGTGTCTTGGAGGAAACTGAAATTTGGAAAATAGTTGGGAAAAGAAGCATTTTTTAAAGCTACTTGAAATGTTTTATTTTGCTTATTTCCCACTGTTTCTCTTCCATCCACTGGGCTCAGGAATCTTAGCCACACCCAGTCATTCCAGGACACGACTGCATGGACTCTCTCCTCTCAAGTCCATGAGATTTCTGACATCCATCTACCAGGGGAGAATTTCCACAGCAGGACCCCTGGGTCTCCCATGTCCGGGTGACTTCTGGAGTCCTGGACTGGCCAGGATTGGGTGAAGCAGAAAGGCCCTCCTCCCTCTCCCTGAGAAGACTTCCAGAGGAGATCTGGGGGCCCAGAAGGGAAAATATTTGCAGTATATTTCATATTTCATTTTTGAGATGAGTGCCCATGGTAACTGCTTCATGCATGTCAATAAAAGACAGGGGAGGTGACAGAAATTAAAAGGAGTGAGCAGAGATTAAAGAAGTAGCCAGTACAGAAACAAGGGAATCTTGGCATGGTGGTTCATGGCCATGATCCTAGTATTCTGAAAGGCTGAAGCAGAGGGATTGCAGTTTGAGCTAACCTTGGGCTACATGGCAAGACCTTATCTCAAAACCAAACCACTCAAACAGAAAAGCCCAGCTAACGCAGAACAAAACAGTAAGGAAGCCTGCTTGACAAGGACTTTGAAGCCTTTCCCTGCATCTGTTAAGGCGATGGTGGGTTCTGTGGGGAGTCCGTGTGCTTTATTGTGTGTATCGGTTTGTGTGGTCTGACTCTTCTCCGCACCCTTAGAATGAGGCCAAACTGAAAATGGTGTATACTAAAAATCAGGTTGTGTTGTACCGAAATGTTTTGTGTCCACATTCGTGGACTGTTGGTGTATATTCTTTTGTTATGTCCTCCTTGGTTATTGTAACCCTGGTCTCATAGAATGAGCTCTTTCAGTTTCTATTTCATGAGACAGTTTGAGGAGCGTTCATGTTAGTCTCTTTTTAAAGGTCTGATAGAATTCAGTGGTGAATCTGTGGGGTCTTGGGTTCCCTTCACCAGGAGACAGTTTATTATTGATTCAGTCTCCTTGCTCAATGTAGATAAATATTATTTATAAAATTTTTATTTCACTTTGGCTGGTCATATATGTCCAGGGATCGTTTCCTCTTGATTTCTCAGCACTTTGGAATATAGATTTTCTTTTTTTTTAAAGATTTATTTATTACATCTGCATGTCAGAAGATTGCACCAGATCTCATTACAGATGGTTGTGAGCCATCATGTGGTTGCTAGGAATTGAACTCAGGACCTCTGGAAGAGCAGTCAGTGCTCTTAACCTCTGAGCCATCTCTCCAGCCCCTGGAATATAGATTTTCAAAGCAATCATCAACAATATTCCCCTTCCCACCCCCCCAGGCTCGGAAAGATGGTTCAGAGGTTAAGAGCACTGGCTGCTCTCCCAGAAGTCCTGAGTTCAATTCCAAGCAACCACATTGTGGCTCACAACCATCTGTAATGAGATCTGGTTCCCTTTTCTGACAAGCAGGCAGAACAGTGTGTACATAATAAATAATCTTAAAAAAAGAAACCAGCATCAACCCAACAACAAAATACCTGGGTTTGGTTAATTATCTATTGTAGCCGCCTCCTTTTCATCTCTAATTTTATTTTATTTATTTATTATCAGTCTTTTTACTTTTTTTCTTTTTGGGTTTTTTTTTTTTTTTTTTTTACGAGACAGGGTTTCTCTGTGGCTTTGGAGGCTGTCCTAGCTCTTGTAGACCAGGCTGGCCTTGAACTCACAGAGATCCGCCTGCCTCTGCCTCTCAAGTGCTGGGATTAAAGGCTGTCAGTTTTTCGAGACAGGACTTTTCAGTGCAGCTTTGGAGCCTGTCCTGGAACAGGTGTGCGCCCCCACTGCCTGGCTTTGGGTGGTGGTGGTGGTGCGGGCGCTTGTCTTTATTGTGTCTGTCTACTGATTAGAGTTTGGCTTATCCATTGAAAATATAGGGGTGTACTCATTAAGTTGTCTTGGGGACTACTTTAATGTTTTTTCATTTGTGTGTATATGCACATGTGTGTGGGTGCCTGAGGAGGCCACAGGAGGGTGTGGGGTCCCTGCTGGAGTCACGGGTGGTTGTGAGGGGCCACCGTGGGTGCAGGCACCCGTGCTCCTGACTCTGGAAGAGCGCCAGTGCTTTTAACGTCCGAGCCCCTCTCTTCAGCTTCCTCGTTGATTTCCAATTTTAAAAAGTTTTATTTATTTATTACATATACAGTATTCTACCTATATACCAGAAGAGGGTACCATATTGAATTGTAGATGGTTGTGAGTCATCATGTGGTTGCTGGGAGTTGAACTCAGGACCTCTGGAAGAGCAGTCAGTGCTCTTAACCTCTGAGCCATCTCTCCAGCCCTGATTTCCAAAAATTTTATTTTAAAAGAATTACCACTTTATACGTATAGGTGTTTTGTCTGTGGACCTGTGTAGGGCAGAGTACGGTATCAGATCTCCTAGAACTGGAGTTTCAGAACTTTGTGAACTACTGTTTAGGCGCTGGGAACTGGACCTAGGTCCTCTGGGAGAGCAACTAGTGCTCTTAACCACTGGGATCTTTTCCCAGCCCTAGTTAAAAAGTATCTTTTTAGGTTATTTATGTGTCTTGCATGCAGATTTGTTTGTGAACCTTGGGCCTGTTCATGGAGGTCAGAACAGGGTGTCAGATCCCCTGGGACCGGAGTTACAGACCGTTGTGAGCCTCCGTGTGGTGCTGGAAACCAAACCCAGGCCCTCTGCAGGAGCAAGTGTTCTTGACCACGGTGAGCCTCCTCTCCAGGCCCCAGCCCTGACTTGTTAAATACAAGCGTCGTAGTTACAAACTTCGTGTGCTGCGCGGCTGTAACCACAACTGAGCTTTTCACCCTCATCTGCGTTCTGTTTGTCTCTTCCCTCTTCAGTCCTGCTAATCATTCAAGTGTGCCGTTCAGCTCCTATGTTTGTATAACTTTTCTTCTGCTGCTGTTTCCTGGTCTCATTCCCCTGTGACTTGATATGCTGTAAGAAATGGTTAATATTATTACAGTTGTTGTATCTGCTTGAACTGGCTTTGAGTCCTGGCATCCTGGAGTATTTGAATGTCACCCAGAGTCCTCCATCTGGATCCCTGAAGCACGAGGGATGGTGTGTGTGAGAATTACAGGAGGCATGGCACAGGGTGTGTTCTCAATCGGACAAGCTGTGACCGTCCAATGGGAGCCCTGGAGCACGAATTACACAAGGTAGTCTCCATTTTAGCCGGGGAGGTGGGCCCATTTGATCTCCATGGTAACTCTTCCTGCAGCTGTCACTCAGAGCAGCTGAGAGAGAGTCACCTGCCCAGAGAAAGAGACCTGGGATGGGATCAAGTGTCTGCAACACAGAAGGTTTTCTAGTCACAGACCTTTGGTGGCTACAGGTTTAGGGGGACATAACTAAAGATGGCATTGGTGCGAATGGTCTCTGCATACAGCATCCCACCCCGATGGACCTATTTCTCTGCATACAGCATCCCACCCCGATGGACCTATTTCTCTGCATACAGCATCCCACCCCGATGGACCCCTTTCTCTGCATACAGTAGTCCTACCCTGATGGATTTCTTTCTCTGCATACAGTAGTCCTACCCTGATGGATTTCTTTCTCTGCATACAGGATCCCACCCCGATGGATCTCTTTGCCTTCCCGATCCCTGTGTTGTATACTACCTGGGCTTCCTCACTCTCTGACTTCCTGTTGGTAATCGGATACATGTGCAGAAGACTGCAGAGAGGAGTAGTCAGGTCTTTACCCCGCAACTGCTTCCGGTCGTGGCTGGACCGTGGCTGCATCTTCTCCAAGGCCAGAGCTCCCCTTGCAGTGTCTTCCGATCACGGATGATGTCACAGAGTTCTTTGCCAGCTCCCTACCAACCTTGGTACTTGTCCCAGCCCATCCTTTGCAGACCTCTGTCTAACCCTCTTTAATTATTCCTTTGAGGGCCTGCCTGCTGAGAGGGGTCATTGGCTGTGGCTGCTCAGATCTTACCATATACATTCATCGCCAGGCACCCTGCTCAGCAAGGTTCTAGCTCAGCAGATCTGGAGAAGGCCGAATTCTATATTTCTAGCATGTTCTCCAAATTCCTCTGTGGTTGTCATGAGGAAGAAGGAAGGAGTAGAGAAGAGGGAGAGGGGAAAGAGCTCTGCACCCCCCTCCCCAGTCCTGCAGAAGGATATGGGGGTTAGGGAGAGCCACTGCCAACATTGCAGGCACTAAGACATTGTTTTCAAGATTACTGGTGAATACTTAAATCATGGTGGGGAAGGGGAGCAGGCTCAGTGGATGAGGCACTTAGAGTGTGAGTATGAGACTGGGCGTTGATCCCCAGAATCCACATAAAGTCAGGCACAGGAGTGCACATCTGTGACCCCAGTGCTCCTGCTGAGAGATGTGAGTCAGAGACCGAGTCCCTGGAACTCACAGGCCAGCTAGCCTGGGTGTGCAGAAGCGAACAAGACACTCTGTCTCAAAACAACGTGGAAGATAACGGTCAACACCTAAGATGGCTCTCTGACCTATACACACAGTCCTCACACAGACACACACACAGCCAGACACAGCCAGACAGTCACACAGATACACACACAGTCACACAGTCAAACATAGACACACATACATCCATACACGGTCACACAGACACACACACACAACCAGACATGGTTACACAGACACACACAGTAACACATATACACACACAGCCACTCACAGCCAGATGCAGCCACACAGTCATACACATAGACACATATACAGCCATACACAGTCACACACACACACCAGTTACACAGATACACACAGCCAGACACAGTAACATAGATACACACACTGCCACACACAGCCAGACAGTCACACAGATACACATACAGTCACACAGTCATAAACATAGACACACATACATCCATACACAGTCACACAGACACACACACACAACCAGACATGGTTACACAGACACACACAGTCACACAGATACACACACAGTCACACAGTCATAAACATAGACACATATACAGCCATACACAGTCACACACACACACCAGTTACACAGATACACACAGCCAGACACAGTAACATAGATACACACACTGCCACACACAGCCAGACAGTCACAGTCATACACATAGACACACATACAGCCACACATGGTCACACAGACACACGCACACACACAATCAGACACAGTTACACAGACACATACAGCCAGACATAGTCACAGACACACAGTCAGTCACAGTCACACAGATACACACACTGCCACACACAGCCACAGTCACACAGACACACATACGGCCAGACACAATCACACAGTCATATACACACAGACACACAGCCAGACACAGCCACACAGTCATACAGACACATAGAGACACACACAGCCACACACAGCCAGATGCAGCTACACAGTCATATATACACACAGACACACACACAGCCACATAGCCACACAACTGCCCGTAGTCAGACACACAGACACACGGATTGACACACAGTCACACTGACAAACACACACAGATACAGACACACCCACACAGACACCCTCATTCAGATATAGAAACACATATACACATAGACATAAATTCGTGCACACCATATACACATACATTTTTTAAAAAATGGCACAATAATGTAGATATTAGTACAACTATCAAGTGTCTGTGGGAAATAACTGTTTATTTTAAATATATCAAAAGCTTTTCCCTCCCCCATTTTCATAAGCACTTATCATTCTCAAAGGTTTGTGGTGACAGCTTGAGTTTCTAGTGAGCTAGTGCTCATGCCCTTGCGACATGTGGGCTCATGTCCTTTCACCGTTATTTAGATGACAGCAAATCAGTACAGTGTGTGAGCTAATGCACTGAGCTTACTTTACAGATTGTGTCTACAAAAGAATGCATTGACATGTGCTAATAATTTACAATAAACTTATTAATATACTTGTATTAGTACCGTCTACTTACATGTTGATATAAATTCAGTGTTCCGGGTTAATTTTAGTTGCTGACAGGATCCCCATGTGGAGACAGAGGTTATTTTACATAACTAGTGATAAAAATAGAACTGCTACCTCACAAGAGATTAGACTCTACTTTAAAAATATACCGTCTCTGGGTTTACTCCGTCGAGTTCTTCTTTGGCTACGTACAGAAAGCGTCTTCTCCCTTCTCTCCAGTCCCTCTGAGGCAGAGGTAGTCTAGCAGGCTCCCCCAGGCCTTCATTTGACCTAGTTACGGTCGGCGGGATTTTGTATGGTGTCATACTGAGCCTGGTGTTTTCCAAAGCTTTCACCAAACGTGGCAGCACAGGAAATACATTGTGACATCTTTTCCTTTGGTAAAATACCATCACCAACTCTTTTTTCATTTTTGTGGTACCAGATATTGAACCCAGGGCCTCACACCTGCCAGACAGTCCCTCTGCCCCACCTCCTTTTCCACTGTAAAACCACCACCCACAAAGGCATGTACCAGGATGTCTTGTGCCATTTAAAAATAGATACTCCCAGGGTGCCTCAGAATAGATGCATAGCCTCCATCGCTTTTACACCTTTAGGAAGGGATTCAGATAGAAAAACATAGTGTGCTTACTTCTGGGATAATACCCTGGATGGAGACAGCTGGAGGTGACACTTTTCATGCCACTGACGAGGTGCTGAGGTCAAACTAGACAGGGCACGGGAGGTGCTTGCCTCCCTGTCTCCAGGCCTTCCTGGGTTCCAGGATCGCCACAGATGATGGAAGCCATTGGCTCTTAGTATGAATCAGAGCCTGAGCTCAGACCTGGTCCAGCCCCACCAGGACTTTGGCTTCCCGAGTCTGGGGTGAGACTAAAGAACTTACATTGCCAACAAACCAGCGGTGACATGCTGCTGGTCTGAGGACCATCTTGCTAGAAAGACATGTAGGTGGTCAACGTGACAGGAAATGGCTAGGGTAGACCAACCGAGGGCAATCCATGTCTCCTTTCACTCCGTCTCCACTGAGCTGGTGCCCATATTTGATACACTAGTCTTCCAGCTTTTCCAAACATTTTTCCCCCTTCCATATTGTTCCCTCTTACTGGAGTTCAGAGAAACAGTTAATTCTGAGAGAGGAGACTAAGAGTTGGGTTTTGTCATCAGCCCTGGTAGCCATCCCAAGCATTTGTAGGCACAGCCCAGACGGACACCGAATGTTGTCCTCACTAGCACAAAGTTCACCTTGTTCTTAAAGCAAACAGTGGGCCGTCCCACAACTTCGGGATCAGGGGTGGGCATGTGCCTCTTTGCTCCTCATATCCCAAGGCAGAATGTCAGTCTGAAATTCTCTCCAATTTCAACAAACAAAAAAGAAAGAGTTTATGAAGTATGTTCAGGCTCCCGACTTTTAGCATCACGATAAAAGGAAACAAACACGATCCTTCCCTGTCCCATTCCACAACCGGACATGTTTCCTAACGTGGCCCTCAATACCAGGCTCATCAAAACCATTCAAATGTTTCAGGGCATGGAGTCTGTAACTCTAGAGATGCAAAGACATTAGTGTGATTTAAACAAAGATGACGGCGGCCCAGCCTTGTATTGGAGTAGGGCCAAAGCAGGGGTCTGTGATTTGGGCAATGCATTCCAGGGCCTGTGGCTGAAGAGACCTTGGTGTGTGTGATGGCGCCACCAGACCCTTCCTGCCCACTGGTGCCTCCAGAAGAAAGATGTGAACTTTAGAGGGTGAGCCTTTCCTCCTCCGATCCTGAGAAATATCAGTGTGACGGGTCATAGTTAACCTTCCTCCGGGTGGCTTTGTGAGAGCCCACGCTGACAGAGGCTAGACTTTCTCCATCTCAATCTGCTGGTGGTAGTGTCTCGCCTGCCTCTGTCCAGCATTCAGCTTGTACACAGAGCTCCTGTGCTGGCACCTCCGGTAGCCCCACACAGCTCCCACGGCTGCCAGGAGCAACAGCAGGCACAGGACAGTGACAATGATGGCGATCACCGGGCCTCTCCGCAAGCTGGGACACTCGTTCCCCATGCACGGGGCCAAGGTTGGAAGGAGTTTCTCCTCGCTTGCGCCGGGCCCGGGGCCCTCCTGTCCCAAGAAGTCCTCAGACAGCAGGTATGGGAAGCTGTCCTGAACCTCGGGATCTGTGGTCTCCGCTGGAGGCTGGGTGGCCTCCTCTGCTGGGGGCTGGGTGGCCTCCATGCTCGTTGAGGGGATGAGTTTAAGTGTCTGCTGCAGAGTTGTTGGTACTGTCTCTTGGGTGGAGGTGATGAGTTCATAGGGTGAGGTGGCTGCGGGAGACCGCTCTGTGGTGACTCTCCGAGGTATCGTTGATTGGTACTTGGTTAAATCACCGTCGCCGGTGTGGGGACCCTCAGTCTCAGACACATTCATGGGGCCTGGCACCAATGCCTCTGCATCCGGCATCTGAGATGGAGCAGTCGCGCTGTATGTCATGGACTCGCTCGTGGTGATGGTGGCACTCTTGTGCTCCGTAACTCTCCCAGGAGGCTGACTAGGGGTCATGAGAACACTTTCGTCTAGTCCCACTGACCCGTCATCCTCCTGCCCTGCCTCTGCCTTCCTCCAGGCCCCATCCGTCACAGGGTAGCCATCTAACCAGGAGTCATCACTGCTGCTCACCCCCGGGTCCTCTGCTTTGCTCTCATTTCTATCCGCAAACGGCTCCGAGGGGCTGTAGGTGGTGGCATAGACCAGCCTGGTTTCAGACTCCTCTGGGACCAGTTCCCCTTCACTGGGATTTTCTCCAGCAGGAAGTGGATCTTTGGTCTCATCCCCCACTTCCTTTTCCAGCTCTGACTTGTGGAAAGTCTCAGCTGGAAACCAGAGTGAGTACTTCCTGTTTAGGCGGGATCTGGGCCAGTCTGTGCGGACCCCGCTCCCAGCACTGGGCGATCCCGTGATTGGCACAAAGGTTTTCTCCTGGGCTGTGTTTTCTTTAGACGCAGAAGTGAAGACCAGACGATCCTGTTTTGGTGTCTCCTCAGAGGCGTCCTCCTGAGCCTTTTCCTCCTCTCCCTCAGCCCGGGAGTCTTCCATGAGTTCTCTGAACGACACGGATCTGTCATCAGGGAAATTGTCCTCATAATCAATATGGGCCTCGGCCTCATCTGCAGGGGAAGCGGAGAAACCTCATTAGATCTAAAGACACGAGTTAATGTAGAAAACCTGAAGAGGAATAGAACATGGAGATTGGAAGAGAATAAACAACACTGTTGTCACTCGGGAACCATGTCACCCATGAAGAGGGCTCATTCGGGCAATTGTAACTAAAATACGAGCTTACCATAGGCATTGGGGCTCTATGAAGTATTAAAAAAATCAAGCATATTTTTATGTACTAGAAAACATTGTTTTAAAAGGATTTTCGGGTAAATAATAGTTTTAAGGTATGGTAGTGCATGTCACTAATTCCAACATTTGTAACAATGAGCCAGGAGGGCCATGAGTTTGAGTCTAAGCCATGTAGTGAGACCCATAAGTGTGTGTCTGTGGAGGGGGTTGAGAGGTGTAGTTCAGCTGGGAGTGTGCTTGCTAACATGCACAGTCTAGTTTGTTTTCTATTGCTGTGAAAAATTGCATGACTAAATGTAACTTGGTCAGCTTATACTTCTGAGTCTCAGTTCATTATTGAGGGAAATCGGGACAGAAACTAAGCAGAGATCATGAAAGAGCACTGCTTCCCAGCAAGCTCTTAGGGCCATGCTCAACCAACTTCCCAGCATGCTCTTAGGGCCATGCTCAACCAACTTCCCAGCATGCTCTTAGGGCCCATGCTCAACCAACTGCTCCCTCCCTCTCTGCTCTCTTCTTCCTTCTCTCCCTCTCTTTTCTCTCCTCCTTTTTCTTCTCTCCCTCTCCCCTCTCTCCCTCTCCTCTCTCTCCCTCTCCTCTCTCTCCCTCTCCTCTTCCCTCTCTCCCTCTCTTGTCTCTCTCTCTCTCTCTCTCCCCTCTCCATCTCTTTTCTCTCCTTTTTTCTTCTCTCCCTCTCCTCTCTCTCCCTCTTGTCTCTCCTTCTCCCTTTCTTCTCTCTCCCTCTCCTCTCTCTCCCTTTCCTTCTCTCTCTCCCTCTCCCTTCCTGAGACAGTCTCACTATGCAGCCCTGGCTGACCTGGAACTCACCATGTATAACTAGGCTTGCATCAAACTCAGATTTACCTACCTCTGTCTCCTGAGTTCCATTCACGTTCTATACAGCTCGGGTCCACAAAGGGCTGGGCCCTCCTAAATATCCATCAGTTATGACAATGACCCATAATATCCCCATAGGCCAACCTGATCAAGGCAATTCCCTCTTCCCAGGTGACTCCAAGTTGAATCAAGCCAACTACAAACAGTGACCAGTACAGTGCACGAGGCCCTGGGTTTAATCCCTGCATCACATCTGGTATCCAAGCACTCAGTGGAGGCAGGAGGATTAGAAACTCCTCAGCTGCATAAGGAGTTTGAGGCCTGTCTGGGATATATGGGACTCTGTCTGAAACACACAGACACACACACACACACACACACACACTTAATAAAATGTAAAAATATTGAATAAATAAAATTTAAAATGTCTAATTTCAGCACTAGGGGTTGGAGACAGGAATATTCCCCAAGATTTGCTATCCAGATAGACTAGCAAAACAGAACTTAAGATACAGTGAGAGATTCTGTCTCAAAACAAAGCAAGGTGGTAGCACCTGAGGAGACAGTTCTGTGGGCAAGTGTGCTTGTCATGCAAGCATGAGGACATGAGTTCAAATCCCCAGAACCCACATAGAACCTTGGTGGGTATTGTAAGCCTGTAGCATCCCAGTGCTCCTTCAAGGAGAGAGGATGGGATACTCAAAGCTCACAGGCTGGCTAGCCTTGTGTATCCGTAGGAGAACAGTGAGACTGTCTGAAAGTGGGAGGCAATACAGTGAGATCCCAGCTTGTCCCGTGTCATGCCATCATCCCAGGTGCACTTTGACCCAGCTCCTTCACTCAGAAAACTTGAGTGAAGGTCAGCTACCTGTCTTGAAATCTATCACGTTGACGTTCAAAAACTTTTGTATGTGAGGGCTCACTCATCATGCTATGTAAACTGCAGGTTTTCACTTACAAACTGTGCTTTAAGACCCGACACACAAGATAGATGACAAAAACTGATCAGCTATCCTGGATTCATGTGGAGGCTTACGAAGGCATCGGTGACATCCTGGGCCTCAGGAATAAAGATGTTAGGTGTGCTTGGATCTGAATTTACCGACTGGCCTTGACGGAAAGATTGCCAATGGATGTGTTCCCTGCTCTTCCCTCTGTCTTTAAGATGGGGTGTCTCTACGTAGCCCTGACTGGAACTCAGTAGACTTAGCTGGCCTTGAACTCAGAGCCGACCTGTCTGTGCCTCCCTAGGTTGGTCTTAAATTCAGCAAGTAGCTGAGGGTGATCTTAAAATTCTCCCCAGAGTCCCTTACCTATGCCTTCAGTGCTGAGATTATAGTCACTGGACACTACCTGCTCTAAATGACTATTGTTTTTTACTATTTTTTTTAGTTTTATAAACGGGTGTTTTGCCTGTGTGTGTGTGTGTGTGTGTGTGTGTGTGTGTGTGTGTGTGTGCGCGCGCGCGCGCGCGCGCGCAGAAGCCATAAGAAGGCACTGGAACCCCTCAAATGAGTTACAGACAGTTGTAGCCACCAATGGGTGCTGGAAACTGAACTCAGGACCTCTGGAAGAGCAGCCAGTGCTCTTAACCACTGAGCCATCTCTCCAGCCCCCTGATGATTGATTGAGTCGGTATGGTTTAGGGGAGAGGGTGGTTTATTCTGCAGAAAAAGCTAAGACATGGGCAATGGATTGCTTGCAGGAAGGAATCCAGGCATTGGATTTGTGGGATAGGATAAGAAGATCTATTACAGGTATTTAAAAAAAAAATATTTGTTTTTTTAGAGACAGGGTCTTGCTATGTTGCCTATGCTGGCCTAGAATGGCTGGGATTACAGATATTTATCCTCTTGTCTGGCTCACAGAGGCATCTTTGAATGAATGAAAGAGTAAATTGTCCTGGGATGGGGAAGGAGGAAAATCTGAAGTAGCTCCCACCCCAAACTGCTCTCCAAAGAGCTTCACACCCACTCAGAACTGAAGACCTATTTCCACAAGCTCAGGCCGCCAAACGCAAGGGCTGCTGGCCCAATGCCAACTGATGAGGAATGGACGGCTTGTACTAAGTCCTCTGAAAAGATGCCATTGTTGAGCACACACACACACACACACACACACACACACACACACACACACGAGGCCAAGAGCCCAGCTCCCCCTTGATGCTTGGACCCCTGTGTCACTTTAATAGAATTCCCCAGTGGACCAGATTCATCATTATGAGGAAGAGAGGTGAGTTTTCACCAAAATCAAATCTTTTTTTTTCTTTTTTTTTTTTTTTACGAGACAGGGTTTCTCTGTATTGTTTTGGAGGCTGTCGGTCCAGCCCGGCCTCGAACTCACAGACATCGCCTGCCTCTGCCTCCCGAGTGCTGGGATTAAAGGTGTGTGCCACCACTGCCTGGCCAAAATCAAATCTTATTGCACAGAAACTTGGCATTCCTGTCAACCCCACAGGTTATTCTAGGCTGTGTCCAATTTGCTTTTAATTTATAAAAGGGGCAGTGGTGCTGATGAGATGGTTGGGCAAATAAGAGTCAAGTCTGGAGACGTAAATTCAATCCCAGGGATCCCCATGGTGGAAGGGAGGAGCTGGATACGGCAGTTTTCCTCAGACTTCCCCATGTGATGTGATGTACACACACACACACACACACACACACACACAGAGCATTTGTCTATATGGCTATAAACATAAATATTTAGATGGCATCTTGGCACCATGGCAATTTAGCTAAGCAATAATATTAAGTTCACCCTTTTGGCCTCAGATCTCTTCAGCCACGGTAGTTTTTGTTGTTGTTGATTTTGTGTTTTAAGACAGGGTTTTAGCCAGGTGGTGGTGGCACATGCCTGTAATTCCAGCATAGGCAGAGGCAGAGGCAGGAGGATCTCCGTGAGTTCGAGGCCAGCCTGGTCTACAAAGCTACACAGAGAAACCCTGTCTCAAAAACAACAGCAACAACAAAAACCAACCAACCAAAAAAAGGACAGGGTTTTACTATACAGCCCTGGCTGACCTAGAACTCATTATATAGACCAGGCTGGTCCTAAAATCAGAGATCCACCTGCCTCTGCTTCTATCTCCCTAGCACTCTGATCAAAGTCATGACCACCACACTCAGAGATCTGCCTGCCTCTGCCTCCCGAGTGCTGGGATTAAAGGCGTGAGCCACCACCGCCCGGCTCAGAAGCTAGTTTTTATAAAACTTTATTTGGTCTGAAGTCTATGAGACAGATGGCCAGAGCCTGTGAGTTCCAGCACTTGCAAAAACCACTGGTCAACTCCTCCTGTGTGGTTTATCCTGCACGCGTAAGTATGTTGTGAAGTGTAGCATCTTCAGCAGGGACAAGAGATGAGCCATGGTCTCATCCCCACTGTCCAGAGTAGGAGACACTGGCCGTGTGCGTGGTATCTGAGGTGTTGAGGATGGGGGAAGGTCATCCCGCTTGGGCTAGGGAGTGGACAGTGTCAAGATGCTTAAAGCCACCCTCAGCTTGTGTGTGTGTGTGTGTGTGTGTGTGTGTGTCTGCCTTTAGGGTTCCCTGTGGCTAGAAACCCCAGGATGGTCTCCCAGTGACCTAGCCAGGACCTTTCTGTCCCCAGATTCTCAGGCCCCATAAGGTCCTGGCTCAGAAATAGCCCTTACTGTGTCTATTTTCCCAAACTCTCCAATGAGGACCAGGACTATCCAGTGTTTACAGTTTCCTCCTGGAAGAGTATCCCAGGCATGTTTTTCTCACAGCAAACAGCAAAGTCTGCTACTGACTACATTTTTACCAGAAGGTACACTCGCCCCAGAGACGCAGAAGGCCAGCCCTTTGCTATTCCTGTGTGACTTCTCTAAGTGCCCCTCTGTGTCCTTACTGCAAGCTGACATCATGCCAGCATCCGAGGTCCTCCATGCATGACACTCTCCACAGGAACCTGGGCTGATACAGCCTGGAGCCTGCAACTGATACGAGCTTCACGGTTTTCCTGGCAAAACACCAGGCCCGTCACAGCGTTTATATTTGACTGCTACTTTAGGAACCAGAACACAGAAGTCGGGAGTAAATGAGAGGTTTGGCCTGCGCCTTTTTGTTTGTTTGTTTTTCAAAACAGGGATTCTCTGTGTAGCCCTGGCTGTCTTGGAACTTGCTGTATAGACCAGGCTGGAACTCACAGTTCCAAGGGCTGGGATTAAAGGCATGTACCACCACAACCTGGCCTTTTTTTTCCTTAAAAAAATAAAGTTTAAAACTGGACATGGTGCCTCACACCTATAATCTCAGCACTTGAGAGGTTAAGTTGGGAGAATCACTGTATTTGAGTCAAGCCTGGGCTACAGAGTCTAACTCTTCCTAAAATGAAAGTCCATCTGTTTTAGTGAGGCACAGTGGTACATGCCAGCAGTCCCAGTATTTGGGAGGCTGAGGCTCACGGCTGGCAGTTTGGGACCAGTTTGGGCTACACAACAAGAGTCTATTTCAAAGAGAAAAACAAAAGCAATAAAAATTTTCAATTAAAAACTAGTTTGGGGGACTTAATGGTTAAAAGCACTGACTACTTTTTCAGAGGATCCAGGTTCAATTCCCAGCATCCACATGGCAACTCATATGGTTGCTTTGCCTGCATATATGTCTGCATGCCGTGTGTGTGTGTGTGTCTAGTGCCTGAGGAAGCCAGAAGAGGTTATCTCTTAGAAGTGGAGTTACAGGTGATTGTGAGCTCTCGTGTGGGTGCTGGGAATCAAACTTGGGTCTTCTGGAAGAGCACTCAGTGTTCTTAAGTGCTGAGCCGTCTCCCCGGGTATTTATTGTGGACGTTTAAAGCATTTGATGAGATGGCTCAGCCGATAAAGGCGTTTGCTGCCAAACCTAATGACCCGACTTCCATCCCAGGACACCAGACGGTAGAAGTTGTCCCTCACGCGTGGTGTGTCACAAGTATATACACACAGGAGAGCCAGAGAGAGAGAGAGAGAGAGAGAGAGAGAGAGAGAGAGAGAGAGAGAGAGAGAGAGAGAGAGAGAGAGAGAGAGAGAGAGAGACAGAATAATGTATACAACATGTTAAGGGACACATTGAGAGCAAATGCCACACAGTGAAGGAAATTAGCATCGGGCATCTCTGAGACGCCCACTCTATTATTTTGTACAAGAGGAGCTAGAAACCTGTAGGAGAGTTAGAGCACCATAGACAACGGAGGTGAAAGCAGCTCCCATGTGAGGTGGGTATCTAAACAGGACCAAAATGGGAAGGGGGTCCTGTAAAATCTCCAGGTCTGTATCCATTTAGTGGACTTCAAGTTTACGCTTCCCCCATCCTGGAGGAATAAAATGTTTACTTTCCCTTTCTCTGGGGGTTAGCCTTCTGCTCCCTCAGATGTTCAATTCTTTCTCTGAGTCAGCATGACCACGAGCGTCCCCATTACAGGATCTATTTAGTGTGATGGGTGGTGGTGCACACCTTTAAAACCAGCACTCAGGAGGCAGAGGCAGGGGGATCTCTCTGAGTTTAATGCCAGCCTGTTCTACAAAGTGAGTTCCAGGAAGCCTCCAAAGCTACACAGAGAAACCCTGACTCGAAAAACCAAACCAAAAAGAAAAAAATCTGTTTGCCCCAAACTTCAAATATAATACAATTATATTGCATGGATTCTCATGATTAAATCTCTGCTTGAGTCAGGTAGAGTCTCTTGCCTGCAATTCCAGATATTCAGGAGACCAAGGCAGGAGAACGGCCCTGTCTCAACTCAGAATGGTCTATACAGCAGATTCCAGGCCAGCTAGGTTACATCACGGACTCTTGTCTCAAAACAGAAACTGTGATGACTAAGCTCATGTTTTAAGTTTAAGTTACTGTGCTGAAGAGATCTATAAAACAAGAATGCCTCTAACCTGTAAGCCCCGCTTGCCCAAGAACAGATAACTTCCTGGAATGCTGGGGCTATTCATGTAAGGTAGCAAACCATGTGTTTTTGCTTCTGTAAACAAACTTGGTTGCTATAACATCACAATCTGTATGCTCGATCACACATAGGCAGGAAGTACAGGTTGTGTGCTTGCCTGTGATTGGATGAAGGCAGGAAGTAGGTAGTTTTATGAGTTTTGCCTTCATAAGCCCCAGACTACTGCAATTTGGTGAAATATTCTGGGAATCTAGGGAATTGACCTGGCCAGTATTCATGGACATGGCTAATATTTAATAAAGTTTGCTTCAAATTTGGCTCAAAAGCTATGTTAGTGGTCTTATTCTTGCTGGTGGGATTAGCAAAGCCACCTAAACCAATATCACTGGGGTGATGACTCGAGCCTTGTTAGCACAAGGCCCTGAACCCAACCCCCAGAACCTAGGTCAAAAAGCTTGTGCAGGGGCACGGTTTCTGAAACCTCAGCACTGGAGAATAAGAGTGGCCCCATAGGCTCATATATCTGAATGTTTAGTCATCAGGGAGTGACACTACTTAAGAGGGGTCAGGAGGTGTGGCCTTGTCGGAGGAAGTGTGTCACTGGGGGTGGGCTTTGAGGGTTCAAAAGCCCAAGCCAGGCCCAGTGTCTCTCTCTTCCCGCTGTCTGTGGATCAGGATGTAGAGCTCTCAGCTGCTTCCCTAGCGCCATGTCTGCCTGTGTGCCAGCCTGCTCCCCACCATGACAACGGACTAAACCTCTGAAGCTCAGTCAGCCCCAGTCACATGCTTTCTCTTATGAGAGTGGCACTGGTCATGGTGTCTCTCCACAGCAACAGAACATCGATGAAGACAGGTGGACTCCTGGGGCTCACTGGCCGCCCAGCCTAGCCTGCTTGGTGAATTCCAGGCCAGTGAGACAGCAAGTTTCAAATAAACAGATACAAATTTAAAGATGACTCAGTGCTTACTCTTCCAGAGAACCCAAGTTTAGTTCCCAGCACCCATATCAGGCGGCTAACAACCACATCTAACTCCATCTCTAGAGGCTCCTACCCCCCTTTCCTGGCTTCTACAGGTATCCACACGTGTGGCATGCAGAACGGACACACACACACACACACACACACACACACATACATAAACACTTTTTCTTTTTTTTTCCTTTTTTTTTTTTTTTTGGTTTTTTGAGACAGGGTTTCTCTGTGGCTTTGGAGGCTGTCCTGGAACTCGCTGTGTAGACCAGGCTGGCCTCAAACTCACAGAGATCCGCCTGCCTCTGCCTCCCGAGTGCTGGGATTAAAGGCGTGCACCACCAACGCCCGGCTCATAAACACTTTTTCTAAAGGTGGATATGACACCCAAAGTTGTCCTCTGGTCCCCATGGACAGACAGACAGACAGACACACACACACACACACATATACACACATGGGGAGGGGAGATAGAGAGAGAGAGGGATGACCTTTCCCTCCCTGCCCTCCCTCACCCCCATCCTCAGCCGGAGTGGCCACCTCTGTACGCCTGCAGGTCTGCAGTTCTCAGAGGATGTGGCCAGGGGTCAATGTCCAGAAGGAACCCAGAGCTCCAGGGTTCTCCAGATGCCACCACTGTCCATCCTTGTCATGTCACATTTTGGGAAGCCTACACATAGGTTCTCTTTGCCCTCTGGTCCTGTCTACACAGCCTTTAAAAATAGTCATTTTATAAAAAGACATCCAGACATGCCAGAAATAACCAGTGCTCAATGAACCTCTGAACAAATATGGTCATATTGACGAGGGAATTCTAAATTCGGCTTTGGGCTCATGTTTGAGTCAATGAGGAAAACGAAGCCCAAATGGCAGAGAAAAATAGAGCCTGAAGTTGATTTAAGAAACCAAAAGAATGTCTTCCGAAATGAGAGCAAAAGCGAGGGGGTAGCTCAAGGAGAAGACAGTTTGGGAGAGCAGCCTTGCTTGTTGAAGTTCTGAGGATCCCAGCAGAGACAGCACTCTCCCATGATGACACTGGAACGACACAGGCCTGCTCTGGAACTGTTCCCCCTGTCTGTGTGACACAGGCAAGTCGAGGAAGCTTTGTGCACCTCCGTTTCCCCGTCTGCACATTGGAGCCAGCCATGGGTGCACCCACAAAGACTGAATGTGGGGGGCGCGTAGAATACGTTTTGTAGGAAGGTCCGGGGAACGCTGTTGGGGTGACGGGCAGAGACGTTCTGATTTTTCAATATTTTTGTGTTTGCGAGTGTCTTGTCTGCATGTGTGTCTGTGCATCATGTTCATGCCTGGTGCCTGAAGAGACAAGAAAGGACCCAAGTTCGGTGCCCACAACCCGTCTCAGTGGAGTTACAGATGGTTGTGAGCCTCTGTGTAGGTGCTGGGAATGGAGCCAGGATCCCCTGGAAGGGCAGCCAGTGCAGCTAACCACTAAGCCACCTCTCCAGCCTTGGGGTTCATATTTGATTGTGATGGTGAGTTCACAGGTGTGAATAACTCAGATAGTTTCATATTTGAAGTGGGTGGTCTGTTACCTGTAAGTAAAGCTTTAAACAAAGTTTAGGAAGAAAACATCACAATTCCCAGCACATCGATGGCATGGAACAGATACTTGGCTGGCAATAGCTCTTTCCTCAGTGCCTGACAGAGATGTGTCTTGTGTCCGTGCCTGATCAGAGCAGGGGAGTTAAAGAAAGGCTAGGGGCAGCCAGGCCTGGTGGCAGACATTTGTAATCTCAGAACGTGGGAGGGGCAGCCTGAGGATCTGCAGTTCAAGGTCATTCTCTGTTGCAAGATGAGTTCTAGGCCAGTTTGAGCAACAGGAGATATTGGCCCCCACACAAACAAAAAGCACATGATGCAGGGAAGTCAAGCTTGTTCATGGGGTAAAGCTGCCTGCCTCCAGCTCCGAGGATTTGTGGACCCCACGAAGTGGAAGAGACAGCCCACTCCTGTAGTTTGTCCTCTGATCTCTACATTAGCACCATGGTGTCTCACACACACACACACACACACACACACACACACACACACACACACACACACACTAATAAATGTAATAAATCCAAAAGAACCCAAATAAAATGAACACACACATACACAGATGCACACACCTGTACACACACACACACACCGAGATCGTCAAACGTTTTACTCACTTTCACGTTTGTTTTGCCTAATGAGCATCTTTTTTTGTTAAGTTAGGGAACTGCTTCCGATTGGACAACAGTCATTTGGGGGAGTACGTTGAGAAGGGCTGGAGCTGGGTGCACGTGGTTTGGAGCTCACCTTGCCAGGTGGACTGGCCCACGGCACATGCTACCGTTGGGTAGCTTCTGAAGTGTCTATAGAGCTGACTCAAGCCAGTTGCTAGTCACTGGGTACCTCAGGAAGCCTGCGAGGCAGAGGAGGTGGTGGAGGAGCTGGGAAGCTGGTGCTTTGGGTGACACGGAAAGAAGTCGGGGGCTCTGCACAGAAGGACTCAGTGGGTTTGACGGCTGCAGAAGTCAGGGAAACGGGCATTGCTTCCCAGCCTTCGGGAGGCTCTATGACCCTTGTACTCAGTGGGTTTGGTGAGTGGGCATTTACTGGGGTTGCACTGCCCTGGGGAAGTAATTAAGAGGGAGTGAGGAAGGGAAGCAAGGGGCCATCCTCTCCCTGGGTCCTCAGACTTACAGAGATCCCCCTGCCTCCGCTTCCTGAGCTCTGGCATTAAAGGTATGGACCACCACTCACCCATGTTAAACCCCGATTCTCATGGAGGAGACACAGTGTGTAGCTGGCAAGTATAGCAGGCTGTCCAAGGGCTCTGAGGGCTTGTTTTGCTTGCTCGGTTTTGTAAAAAACTCATTTATTTTGTGTGTATATGTGGTGTGTGTATGTGACAGCACGTGTGTGGGAGTCAGGATATTTGGGAGTTGGCTCCATCTTTCTACCGTGTGAGTTCTTGGGATCAAACTCAAGTCCTGGGCTTGGAGGCAAGTGCTTTTACCCCCTGAACCATCTCATCATCCCTAACTCTTGTCATTTTAAAGACTGTTCATTTAAGTTGGGTGTTGGTGGTGCATGCCTTTAATCCCAGCACTTGGGAGGCAGAGGCAGGCAGATCTCTGTGATTTCGAGACCAGCCTGGTCTACAGAGCAAGTTCCAGAACAGGCTCCAAAACAATACAGAGAAACCCTGTTTCGAAAAACCGAAAGAAGAAACAGAAAAAGCCCCAAGACTCCAAAAGGCCAGGAGGACTTTCTACCCCCTCCCACCGCCATTCCATATGTTTACTTGTTGTTTTAAGACTGTCACTTGTAGCCCAAGCTGTCCCCTAACTTGCTGTGGAGCAGGGAGATGACCTTGAAGTTTTGAGCCTCCTTCCTCCATCTCCCAAGTCCTGGGGTGACAGGTGTGTGCTACCATGCACAATTTGTATAGTGCTTCAAATACGGTACGCTCACACCCTATCAAATGAGTAAACTCCCCCATCCTCAGGCTCCATAGATTCCAATTATGTTTTCTGTATGTCTGCAGGGTTAGGAGAGTAGCTGGCCCTAAACTTGTCTAATCCTTTCTCTCCTCCCCATCTCTCACCACCCTTCTTCCTTCCTTCCTTCCTTCCTTCCTTCCTTCCTTCCTTCCTTCCTTCCTTCCAAAACAATCTTCCCCAACCCTCAAAAAAAATCTCATGTTTCCCAGGCTGCCCTAGAACTCACTATGCAACTGAGAAGAGCACTGAACTCCAGTTCTCCTGCCTTCACCTCCAAACTGCTCAGATCACAGGTGTGTGTCACGGTTTGCGAGGTGCTAAGGAGCTAATCCATGGCCTCACCCGTGCTAGGAAAGCACCACCCCTGAGCCACACCCTAGTCCTTTTCTGTTCCCTTTTCAGATGTATTTTCTTGCGTCCCAGGCTGGTCTTGGACTTGTTATTCAATCAAGGATGACCAAGTCCCTCCCTCTTTGTCCCCACCTCCCAAGTGCTGGGATTGCAGGTGTGTGCCACCATGACAATGCTGGTAAAGGTATTCCACTCGCGCATATGCATGTCATACACACACACACATGTGCACACACACACGTGCACCCATGACAATGCTGGTAAAGGTATTCCACTCGCGCATATGCATGTCATACACACACACACACACACACACACACACACACACGCATGCACGTGCACACACACCCATGCACACACGAACGCATGCATGCACGCACACACTTTCTTCCTAGGACACAGACATTTTAAATGCCGAATCTTCCGAGTAAGGAGAACTGTATGGTCTGTCTGCCCAGTCAAGTGTAGAAGCCAGAATCAGTTGAAAGCTCTGACTCCTCACAACAGTGAGAAAATAAACACCTTCCAGAGCACACAAAACCTGCATTTAGTTCTCATCCTCCCTGGGCCAGTAAACCACCCATTTGGCAGCTGGGTGCGGCTCACAGGAAGGTGCCACTTCAGCGCCTCTGGAAAACACTAAAGGTCTGGGTGAGGGTGGCCTAGACCATGGATGGGCAACGCCCTCCAGCACCTGCCTGTGTCACTTAGTTACTAGGAACTAATAAGCAAGTGAAGATAATGGCTGTAGAAGCTTCTGGAATAATTTCACAAGGAATTTTAGAATCTATGCCAACAAAAAAGTGTATTTATAGTGGGAATCTATTTTATATAATTTATTTATTTATCTAATACCAAAAATTTTGTAACAATTCACAGAGTTTGCAGCTAGTCTGTGGCTAGACCACCCTAATGGTACCCACTCTGATCTGGAAGGTTACAAAATGGATAAAAAAATAAAAAACACCCAAAAATCCATTCACTAAAATGTGCTCGGAACTGTGACTGGATTAAGCCAGACTGGGACAGAAGCTTTATTTTTAACAATTCTGTGTTTATGGGTTAGTACAGTGCTTGCTTAGCATTCGTGAAGCTCTGGATCCTTCCCCCAGCCCTATATAAACTCCTGCCTTTTAGTTCTTCAACTGGGAGAGAAAACAAACTCCATCAAGACCCTAGACTGTATCAGGACTATCTCAACAAAAACATAACAAAACAAAAACAAACTCTGGCCATGGGGGCGCACACCTTTAATCCCAGCACTCGGGAGGCAGAGGCAGGCGGATCTCTGAGTTCCAGGCCAGCCTGGTCTACAGAGTGAGGTCCAGGTCAGACAGAGCTGCCACACAGAGAAACCTTGTCTAAAAGAAAAGAAACGGGTAGGAGAGATGTCTGAGTGGATGGAAGCGGCCCCTGTCAGGCACAAGCCTAAGGGTCTGAGTGTGATCCCCAGGGCCCACATGCAGGAGGAGAGAACAGACTCCTGCCCGATGTCCTATGCATGCATGCCATAGCATGTGTGCATGCACACATACACGTACACACACACACCACACACACAAACGCACACACGCACACTCACACTACACACAGGCACACTCACACCACACATACACACATGCACACACGCACACACGCATATACACACACTCACACTCATAGTAATGAAAAAGTAAACAACAAAAATATAGTGCATGTGTGTGCATATATGCATGTGTATGTGTGTGTCTGTCTGTGTGTATCTCTGTGTGTGTGTCTGTATGTGTGTGCTGCTGGAAATTAAACTCAGAGCTTAACACATGCTGGATAAGTACTTTATGAATGATTTATTCCCCCCAGACTGGGAAAATATAACATATTAATTACAAATATCCTATAAGAAAACCTATGGTATGTAAATGAACATTCTTTCCTTCCTTCCACCCACCCTCCCTCCCTCCCTCCCTCCCTCCCTCCCTCCCTCCCTCCCTCCCTTCCTTCCTTCCTCCCTTTTCAAGACAGGGTTTCGGGCTGGAGAGATGGCTCAGAGGTTAAGAGCACTGACTGCTCTTCAGGAGGTTCTGAGTTCAATTCCCAGCAACCACATGGTGGCTCACAACCATCCTTAATGAGATCTGGTGCTTTCTTCTGGTGTGCAGACATACATGGAGGCAAGATGTTGTATTCATAATAAATAAATAAATAAATCTTTAAAAAAAAAGACAGGGTTTCTCTGTGTAACAGGCTTGGCTGTCCTGGAACTCCCTCTGTAGACCAGACTGGCTTCAAACTCAGAGATCCTCCTGGCTCTGCCCCCAAAGGGCTGGGAACAAAGGCGTGCACCACCACCACAACCAGATGCAAATGACCATTTCTAAGCAATTAGAAAACTTGACAAAATATTTCAGCTGACATGAGGAAAGTATAATGCTGGATTGACATGTCATGACTTCACTGCCATTGGTGAAAAGAATATTTGGCCTAATTCACAAACGTTGGGACTATGGAATGTGAGCTATCAGACACTTCCAATGGGAGGGTATGATGGCTGATGTTGATTGCCTGCTTCACGGGATCTATAATCACAGAGTGACAAACCTTTGGCCATGCCAGTGAGAGATTCCTAGTTGAGGTTACCTGAGGTGAGAAGACCCACACTAAAAGTGGGAGGTGCCACTCTGTGGGCGGGGTCCTCAGCTGCATGAGAAGGGAAAAAGTAAACTGAACATTTGCTCTGCTTCCTGACGGTGGATGTCATGTGACCAGATGTTCCTTGCTTCTGCGGCAATGACTCCCCACAGGGATGGCAGAGGGTCAATGGACCACACTGGCTTAGAAAACACTTGGGGAGTGACCTTGAAGCCGGACAGTCACATTGTAAGGCAGAGTCCTGCTTGGAGGAGACAATGACAAGATACTTCCTGAGGACCAAGTGACATGGGTGACAATCACCATGGTAGACAGCTCCTGACAGCCACAAAAATGGAAACAAGCCTAATGTCCCCTCTGGCAGGCTGACAGACATCCTGGGCAGTACCAAACTATGGATAGTAATTAGCAGTGGAGACATACAATAAGGTGGATTGCAGCATCCTAAAGGTGCTCCAGTAATTCCAAATTCCCCATGATCTACAAGACATTTGAGGACAAACTGTCCTAACAGCTCAATGGTTAAAGTGCTTTCTGTACAAACGTGAGGGCCTGAGTTCAGATCCCCGGAAACTCCCATACCAGCTGGGTGGGTGTAGTGACCTACGCATAATTTCATTTAAACGTCAGAAGGTAGAGACAGAGCAAGCTGGCAGCAAGACTATCTCTGTTTACATTGGTGAGCTCTGGGTTGCATTTATATATATACAGGCAAAGGCACCCATAAGACATAATAGAGTATAAACTTTAAAAAAAGCAACTTAGCCTGGGTCAAGTCTCTCCTTAGAGAAGAAGGGTGGGCATGTTAACTCCTCACCTCCAGCAGGTAGATCAAGAGTGCAGTTGTGAATGCCCGACGCACCTGGATTCCCAGAGATAGAGGCTCTCAATGCCTGGGCATGGCAAGCGTTGGCCGTCTGAAAGCCCCGTGGGGGCTCCATGTAGGCAGGCGACGCTTACCTTTCCCGCAGGCTTGCACGAGTCCATACCACTCCCCACAGCTGTTACACAGCAAGGTGAAGGCAGTTTCTCGATGACCTGTGACGGAGCCGGGTGCACACACATACAGCAGTTCATCACCCATCTCCAAGCCGGTGCGACCCTGCAGGATGGTGTGTGGGAAGGATGGTGGGTCTCCACACGGCCTCTCTGAGGGAAAGGAGCAACAGTCAGCGTCTCCAAGCTGTGGTGGTTACTCTTGTCAACTAGCAGGGTTAGAATCATTGTGGAAATGTATCTCCGGGCATGTCTTCGTGGGATTTTCTAGGTTGGGTTAATTGGGTTGGAGGACTTTAATGTAGGTGGCACCATTTGATGGGCTGTGGGTCCAGGACTGAGTACAAAGGAGAGGTGTGGTCGTGCGCGCCTTTCATGCCAGTGCTTGGGAGGCAGAGGAAGGAGGATCTCTGTGAGTTTGAAGCCAGCCTGGTCTACAGAGTGAGTTCCAAGATAGTCAGGACTGCACAGAAGAGAGAAAGAGACAGAGAGAGGGAGACAGAGACAGAGAAACACACAGAGAGAGACAGAGAGGGACAAACAGAGAGACACAGAGACAGAGAGGAACAGAGAGAGAGACAGAGACAGAGAGACAGAGAGCTAGCTAGCTGACTGGGATGCAGGTGTCTTGAACCCTCTTTACCACATATGGACTGCACCCTCAGACTGTGAGACAAAAGAAACCCACCCTGTCAGGCACCCCACCCCAGCATCATGTCAAGTAATGGATATACAAATGATATAAAACTTTTCCAGACTGTGAGAAGAAAAAACACTGCAGAGTGAACTCTCCTACCATGACACCCTGTTCTTTTCCCCAAGTTCCACATATACCCAACCCCAGGGACAACCTCATTTAACTCATGGCCTGGCAGAAGGCCTGGCCGAGGGAAACACACACACACACACACACACACACACACACACACACACACACACAGCTTGTTGAATGACTCAGTGTGGTTCCAAATGCTACTGTTTGTATTTTTAAACTGCCAGACACCAAGACCCCTGGGCCTTGAGTGACTCAGACATACGAGTCCAGAAGCAGTTCCTTTTGCCTTGTTAGGATGAGGACATGTCTCTCATCCAGAAGCCTACATCTTCAGGGTGGTGGTGGCTCACGCCGTTAGCCCCAGCACTCGGGAGGCAGAGGCAGGTGGATCTTTGTGAGTTTGAGGCCAGCCTGGTCTACAGAGTGAGTTCCTAGACAGCCAGAGCTACACAGAGAAACCCTGTCTTGAAAAACCAAAACTAAATAGAATAAAATTGGAGATGGGAATGGGGAGGCTGCAAACAAGCCCAGGAGTGGGCGGGATGCGTTCATCCATTCTCCCGAGTGTGGGTGCGTTCATCCATTCTCCCGAGCGCGGGATGCGTTCATCCATTCTCCCGAGCGCGGGATGCGTTCATCCATTCTCCCGAGTGTGGGTGCGTTCATCCATTCTCCCGAGTGTGGGTGCGTTCATCCATTCTCCCGAGTGTGGGTGCGTTCATCCATTCTCCCGAGCGCGGGATGCGTTCATCCATTCTCCCGAGCGCGGGATGCGTTCATCCATTCTCCCGAGTGTGGGTGCGTTCATCCATTCTCCCGAGTGTGGGTGCGTTCATCCATTCTCCCGAGTGTGGATGCGTTCATCCATTCTCCCGAGTGTGGGTGCGTTCATCCATTCTCCCGAGTGTGGGTGCGTTCATCCATTCTCCCGAGTGTGGGTGCGTTCATCCATTCTCCCGAGCGCGGGATGCGTTCATCCATTCTCCCGAGCGCGGGATGCGTTCATCCATTCTCCCGAGCGCGGGATGCGTTCATCCATTCTCCCGAGTGTGGGTGCGTTCATCCATTCTCCCGAGTGTGGGATGCGTTCATCCATTCTCCCGAGTGTGGATGCGTTCATCCATTCTCCCGAGTGTGGGTGCGTTCATCCATTCTCCCGAGTGTGGGTGCGTTCATCCATTCTCCCGAGCGTGGATGCGTTCATCCATTCTCCCGAGTGTGGGTGCGTTCATCCATTCTCCCGAGTGTGGGTGCGTTCATCCATTCTCCCGAGTGTGGGTGCGTTCATCCATTCTCCCTGCTCCCGAGTGTGGGTGCGTTCATCCATTCTCCCGAGTGTGGGTGCGTTCATCCATTCTCCCTGCTCCCGAGTGTGGGTGCGTTCATCCATTCTCCCGAGTGTGGGTGCGTTCATCCATTCTCCCGAGTGTGGGTGCGTTCATCCATTCTCCCTGCTCCCGGGTGTGGGATGCGTTCATCCATTCTCCCGAGTGTGGGTGCGTTCATCCATTCTCCCGAGCGTGGATGCGTTCATCCATTCTCCCTGCTCCCGAGTGTGGGTGCGTTCATCCATTCTCCCTGCTCCCGAGTGTGGGTGCGTTCATCCATTCTCCCGAGTGTGGGTGCGTTCATCCATTCTCCCGAGTGTGGGTGCGTTCATCCATTCTCCCTGCTCCCGAGTGTGGGTGCGTTCATCCATTCTCCCGAGTGTGGGTGCGTTCATCCATTCTCCCTGCTCCCGAGTGTGGGTGCGTTCATCCATTCTCCCGAGTGTGGGTGCGTTCATCCATTCTCCCGAGCGTGGGTGCGTTCATCCATTCTCCCGAGTGTGGGTGCGTTCATCCATTCTCCCGAGTGTGGGTGCGTTCATCCATTCTCCCGAGTGTGGGTGCGTTCATCCATTCTCCCGAGTGTGGGTGCGTTCATCCATTCTCCCGAGTGTGGGTGCGTTCATCCATTCTCCCGAGTGTGGGTGCGTTCATCCATTCTCCCGAGTGTGGGTGCGTTCATCCATTCTCCCGAGTGTGGGATGCGTTCATCCATTCTCCCGAGTGTGGGTGCGTTCATCCATTCTCCCGAGTGTGGGTGCGTTCATCCATTCTCCCGAGTGTGGGTGCGTTCATCCATTCTCCCGAGTGTGGGTGCGTTCATCCATTCTCCCGAGTGTGGGTGCGTTCATCCATTCTCCCGAGTGTGGGATGCGTTCATCCATTCTCCCGAGTGTGGGTGCGTTCATCCATTCTCCCGAGTGTGGGTGCGTTCATCCATTCTCCCTGCTCCCGAGTGTGGGTGCGTTCATCCATTCTCCCGAGTGTGGGTGCGTTCATCCATTCTCCCGAGCGTGGGTGCGTTCATCCATTCTCCCGAGTGTGGGTGCGTTCATCCATTCTCCCGAGCGTGGGTGCGTTCATCCATTCTCCCGAGTGTGGGTGCGTTCATCCATTCTCCCGAGTGTGGGTGCGTTCATCCATTCTCCCTGCTCCCGAGTGTGGGTGCGTTCATCCATTCTCCCGAGCGCGGGATGCGTTCATCCATTCTCCCGAGTGTGGGTGCGTTCATCCATTCTCCCGAGTGTGGGTGCGTTCATCCATTCTCCCGAGTGTGGGTGCGTTCATCCATTCTCCCGAGTGTGGGTGCGTTCATCCATTCTCCCGAGTGTGGGTGCGTTCATCCATTCTCCCGAGTGTGGGTGCGTTCATCCATTCTCCCGAGTGTGGGTGCGTTCATCCATTCTCCCGAGTGTGGGTGCGTTCATCCATTCTCCCGAGTGTGGGTGCGTTCATCCATTCTCCCGAGTGTGGGTGCGTTCATCCATTCTCCCGAGTGTGGATGCGTTCATCCATTCTCCCGAGTGTGGGTGCGTTCATCCATTCTCCCGAGTGTGGGTGCGTTCATCCATTCTCCCGAGTGTGGGTGCGTTCATCCATTCTCCCTGCTCCCGAGTGTGGGTGCGTTCATCCATTCTCCCGAGTGTGGATGCGTTCATCCATTCTCCCGAGTGTGGGTGCGTTCATCCATTCTCCCGAGTGTGGGTGCGTTCATCCATTCTCCCGAGTGTGGGTGCGTTCATCCATTCTCCCGAGTGTGGGTGCGTTCATCCATTCTCCCGAGTGTGGGTGCGTTCATCCATTCTCCCGAGTGTGGGTGCGTTCATCCATTCTCCCGAGTGTGGGTGCGTTCATCCATTCTCCCGAGCGTGGGTGCGTTCATCCATTCTCCCGAGTGTGGGTGCGTTCATCCATTCTCCCGAGTGTGGGATGCGTTCATCCATTCTCCCGAGTGTGGGTGCGTTCATCCATTCTCCCGAGTGTGGGTGCGTTCATCCATTCTCCCGAGCGTGGGTGCGTTCATCCATTCTCCCGAGTGTGGGTGCGTTCATCCATTCTCCCGAGTGTGGGTGCGTTCATCCATTCTCCCGAGTGTGGGTGCGTTCATCCATTCTCCCGAGTGTGGGTGCGTTCATCCATTCTCCCGAGTGTGGGTGCGTTCATCCATTCTCCCTGCTCCCGAGTGTGGGTGCGTTCATCCATTCTCCCGAGTGTGGGTGCGTTCATCCATTCTCCCGAGTGTGGGTGCGTTCATCCATTCTCCCTGCTCCCGAGTGTGGGTGCGTTCATCCATTCTCCCTGCTCCCGGGTGTGGGTGCGTTCATCCATTCTCCCGAGTGTGGGTGCGTTCATCCATTCTCCCTGCTCCCGAGTGTGGGTGCGTTCATCCATTCTCCCTGCTCCCGAGTGTGGGTGCGTTCATCCATTCTCCCTGCTCCCGAGTGTGGGTGCGTTCATCCATTCTCCCTGCTCCCGAGCGTGGGTGCGTTCATCCATTCTCCCTGCTCCCGAGTGTGGGTGCGTTCATCCATTCTCCCTGCTCCCGAGTGTGGGTGCGTTCATCCATTCTCCCTGCTCCCGAGTGTGGGTGCGTTCATCCATTCTCCCTGCTCCCGAGTGTGGGTGCGTTCATCCATTCTCCCTGCTCCCGAGCGTGGATGCCGTGTGACTAGCTGTTTGAGGTTTCTGTGCTCATGGATGAGTCTGATACTAAGATAGCCCCTTTCTCCCTCCCTGAGCTGCTTTTCATCAGGGTCTATTATCACGGCCAGCAGAACTGAAAATAGACCAGCGATGGTATGTGTTATCATTTGTGATTCCCTAAGTTCAAAGGGCATTGAACACCTCGTTCATACACTTGCTTACTGTCTGTCTATTTCTTTGGCAAAGCACTTGTTCAGGTCTTTTGTCCATTCTCTATTTTTATTTATTTTTATTTTTATTCCCTTTTTGGTTTTTTGAGACAGAGTTTCTCTGTGTAACAGCCCTGGCTGTCCTGGAACTTGCTTTGTAGACTAGTCTGGCCTCAGACTCAGAGAGATTTGCCTGCCTCTGCCTCCCGTGTGCTGGGATCACTCCCCGGCTTTGTCCATTTTTAAAACAAGCTGTTTGTTTATATTATTGCTGAGTCTTGAAGAGTTCTTTGGTTCATCGGTCAGTCCTTCATGTCTTCCACAGACCTGTTCCCTGGCCTGTGGCTCATTTTCTCATTCTGTTGGTGCACCTGTGGGACGGAATTTAATCTAATGAGCTCCAACTGTCAATGTCATCTTTCACAGGCTGTCATATCCAAGGACACCTGGGCTTTCTCCTCCATGGTCTCGGGAGTCTGTAGCGTGGCACTTTGGAATCAGGTCTGTGACCCATGTAGAGTTCATGCCTGTGCGGGGCTTAAGGTCAGCTGCAGGATGTCCAGTTTTTCTGGTATCTAAATTGATAAAACTGTCTTTATTCCATTGTGTTTCTTTGCCCCCTTTCAAAGATTAATTGGTCAAACTGATGTGAATCTGGTTTTGAGCTTTCTGTTCTGTCACATTGATCTGAGTTACTGCCCCACAAGCACCCTCTCTCTTGCGTACTGTAAATTTACAGGAGTCCTGAAGTCCAGCAGTGTTGGACCTCTGACTTCATTGTTTAATATCCTCTGAGTCCTTTGGTTATAGTGTCTATAGCAAATGATTATATCCATAAATAACTTCAGGACATTTTGATTATAGTATTGTGTCAAAAGGAAATCAACTTGGGAAGACCCAAGGGGTTGATAATATCGTCTTACTGTTCCCATGGAACACTTCTCTTTCTTTATCTCCTCAGTGTTTTGTAGTTTGCTTTGTACTTAACATTCATTTTAGATTTATAGATAAGTATTGGCTTGGGGAGCACTACTGTAAGTGATCCGTCTTGAATTTTAAGTCCCACTGAGCACTGCTGTATGGAGGGAAGCAGAGTGTTGACTTTTATTTAACAACTTTGTATTCTAGTTTCATTTCTGCTGCTGTGACAAAAAGGCACCTTAGGGGACAAAGGGTTTGTTCAGCTTACAGTTCCAGGTTATGGTCCCCCAGTGGGGGGAAGTCGGGACAGTAGGGACTTGAAGATGTTACTCCCATCACATCCACGGTCTGGAAATGGAGAGGAATGAAGTCTTGCTAGCTAGTTCACCTTCTTGCCTGTGCTCAGCTGGATGTCTCCACTCTCATCCGTTCAGGATTCTCTTGCCTAGGGATGGTGCTGCCCACAGTGGGCTGGGTCTTCCCACATCAATTAACTAAGACAGTCTTCCACAGCCATGACTACAGCCAGTGTTGATGATCCCACATTGAGATTCTCTCCCTAAGTGATTCTAGGTTACGTCAAGTTAATAATCAACGCTGGCTCTATACGCATCATAATTTGTATCCTTCTACTTTGCTATGATCTATTTCAAGACACTTGTCAATTGCTTTAGGCTCTGGCGTTGGAGATACGGCTCAGTGGGTAAGGGTAATGCAAGCCTGATGCTGGGTTCAATCCAGAACTCACATGGTCAATGGAGAGAACCAAGTCTCAGAAGTTATCCTCTGACCTCTACAGGTGCACCATGGCATACGCACACCCTCTACCCACTGAGCAAATAGAGAACTGTTAAAACATTGTTTGAGGTTTTATACCTACACAGTCATTTTATCTGAAGACAGAGACACCTTTAGCTTTACTGCTCTGCACACTTTTTATTTTATCTTACTTAAAAGGTTTATTTTTATTATTTTTATTATGTATATTTATGTGGGAGTTTGTGAAGGTGTGTGTTGGATTTCCTGGAGCTGGAGTTATACGAAGGTGGCCATAAACCACCTGATGGGAGCCAAACTCCTGCCCTCTGGAAGAGCAGTACATACTTCACTCAACTACTGAGCCTTCTTTCTGTCCTCCTGCATATACCTTTTCTTCCTTTCCAGTTGATGTTGGAAGACAAGGGTAAGAGGTCAGTTCTGGTCTTAGTGAGAACCCCTTCACGTCTCACCATTCAGAGAAACAGGAGAAATAGGTTTTTTTTTCTAGATGTTCTCTGTCAACTCGAGAAAGTCCCTCTCTATTTCAATAATGGTGAAAATCTTTATTTTGTCACCCATGGGTGCTGGATTTGGTCAACTGCTTTTCTCATGAATGAAAATTGTCATGTGATTTCTTCTGTAGTCTGTTGGCCTAATGGAGTATATCAATTACTCTTTTGGTGTGAAACCAGATAAGTGCACCTGGGGTCAATCCCACTTGGTCATTGTGCGTGTGTGTGTATGTATCCGTGCGTGCGTGCGTGCGTGCGTGTGTGTGTGTGTGTGTGTGTGTGTGTGTGTGTGTGTGTGTGTGTACATGCAGAGTCCAGAGCAGCACCTCAAGTGTCCTTCCTAGCTCTCCTCCACCTTATTATAGCTTTGAGACTTGGTCTGTCATGAAAGCTGAAGCTTGAGTAGGCTGCTTGCCCAAAAAGCTCCCAGGATCCCCCCACCCCGTCTCCACCCCCAAATCTGGGGCAACAGGCATGTACAGCTTTTTGCTTATATGATGAAGATTTGAACCCAGAACTTAATACTTGCAGAGTAAGTGTTCTTACCCACTAAGCCATCTTCCCAGCTCTGGTAATTTTTTTGTGTGGGCTGGAGTGAGGAATAGGGTTTTACTATATAACCCAGACTGACCTCAAATTTGTGATTCTCCTTCCCCTGCCTTCTGGAGTGGTGGGATTCCAGGCATGTCACCACACAACTCTGTAATTCTTTTGTATCTTGTTAGATTGGATTTGCTAATGTTTCCTTGTCTGTGTTCCTGAGATATATTGGTCTGTAGCCCTCTTTTCTTGGAATGTCTTGTCTGGTTTTGGTTTGGAGGTAATAACAGCCTCATGGAATGAATTAGGAAGTATTCCTTCTGCTTTAAACTTCTGGAAATTTTTGTAGAGAATCAGCATGATTTCTTCCTTAATGCTCAGGCCCATCTGTGCCTGATGCTTTCTGTTTCAGAGTTATTGTTTATTCTGTTTTCTGGCAGAGACGAACTTTGTGAGATTGCTCCTGAGTTCTTAACAGTTTTGCTAGACTGTTCTTTCAGTGAGCTGACTCATTTCCTCTAGGTTTTCAAAGCTGAGGGCACAGCTACTCAGACCTTATTTATATTTAATTGTATGTACTTATGTGTGTCTGTGTGTGGGTTTGTGCACATGAGTGCAGAGGACGGAAAAGGGGGTCAGAACCCCCGCAGCTGGGATTACAGGTGGTTGTAACCCATCCAGCATGTGTGTTGGGAATCAAACTGGCTGACTGACATAAGAGGCGCCCAATGCTAAGAACTGAAACCGGGTCCTGTGTAAAAGCAGCAGGCTGTCTTCCCTGCTGAGCCATTGCTCCAGCCCTAGTTGTCATTTTTTTTGTTTTGTTTTGTTTTTCGAGACAGGGTTTCTCTATATTGTTTTTGGAACCTGTCCTGGAACTCGCTTGGTAGACCAGGCTGGTCTCTAACTCACAGAGATCCTCCTGTCTCTGCCTCCCAAGTGCTGGGATTAAAGGCATGAGCCACTAATGCCCAGCTCCTAGTTGTCATTTTTATGACTCATTTAATATCCACAAGATCTGTAGTGATTACCCTTGTCCCATTTCTTTCTTTTCTTTTTTTGGGGGGGGTAGGTAGGTCTCACTGTATAGCTCTGGCTGGCCTAGTTGACCAGTTGCCCTCAAACTCATAGAGATCCTCCTGCCTCTGTCTTCTGAGTGCTGGGATTAAAGGCAAGTACCACCATGCCCAGATGTTTTTTTCATTTCTTTTAAAAATATTATTTTATTATTTGTGTTTGTGTGTGTGTGTGTGTGTGTGTGTGTGTGTGTGTGTGTGTGTGTGTGTGTGTGCATATAGAGGCTAGAAGAGAGTGTCAGCTTCCCTGGATCTGGATTTAGATGGTCATGGACCACTCAATCCAATGTGGATGCTTGGAATCAAAATCTGGTCCTCCAAAAGACCAGTAAGTGGTCTTTACCAGTGAGCTATCTCTCCTGCGCTCCCTTTTCCATTTCTTTTCTTTTTTTTTTAAATGGTAACTTTTTAAAAAAGATTTATTTATTATGAATACAACACATCCTGCTCCATGTATGTCTGCAGGTCAGAAGAGGGCACCAGATCTCATTATGGACGGCTGTGAGCCACCATGTGGTTGCTGGGAATTGAACTCAGGACCTCTGGAAGAGCAGCCAGTGCTTTTAACCTCTGAGCCATTTTTTTCATTTCCTATAGGTTTTATTTTTCTTACTGTGGCTAGAGGTTTATCAATGTTATTTGCCATGTCAAAGCACTAACTTTGGGTTTTACTGATTTTTCTCTTATTTTCCTATTCTCCATTTCTTTGTGCTCGTCTCTTTTGAGTGTCTTACTGAAGCTTAGATGATAGATTTTAGATCTTCTTTCTTTCTAATGTAAACACTCAAAGCTATACATTTCTGTTTGATGACTGTCTCATGGATTTTAATAAGTTGTATTTTATTCTCATTTAGTTGAAAAAAATCTCTTGGTTAGTTTTTATTTGATTCATGTGTTAGAATATTTCTTAAAAATTCTGTGTCTGGCCGGGCATTGGTGGCACACGCCTTTAATCCCAGCACTCGGGAGGCAGAGGCAGGCGGATCTCTGTGAGTTCAAGACCAGCCTGGTCTACAGAGTGAGTTCCAAGACAGCTTCCAAAGCCACAGAGAAACCCTGTCTCGAAAAACCAAAAAAAAAAAAAATTCTGTGTCTGTGCACTTATTCTCTGTTTCTAACATTTATTTTTGTTCTCTCTAAGAATTTCTATTTAGGGCTATTGAGATGGTTCAGTGTGTAAAGGGGCTTGCCACAAAGTCTGGAGACATGAGTTCAATTCCTGGTTCCCACATAATAGAAGGATAGAACTGACTCCTACATGTTGTCCTCTCAGCTCCACACCAGTGCTGTGGCACACATGAGTGCAAGTGCACGCGCGCACACACACACACTAAACAAACAAACAAATAAATAAATAGATGAAAGATTTAAAGTGTTATCAATCTGCCAGCTCACTTCATGTTTTTCCTGCTATTCCGGGGGGGGGGGGGTGTAGCATCTTAGATTGTCACATGTTGGGGCAAAAAGCCTCCCCACCGTGTGTGTGTGTGTGTGTGTGTGTGTGTGTGTTTGTGTGTGTGTGTGTGTGAGCGTATGTGTATGCATGTGTGTGCACACTCTCACATGTGTGTGCCTGTGGGTGTATGCATGTATGTGTGCACACTCTCATGTGTGTGCACACTCTCACATGTGTGTATGTGATCTGTATTTGCCCACATGTACATGTGTAGAGTCCGGAGGCTTATGTCCTGTTCCTCCTGCATTGCTGTCTGCCTTACTTTTTGAGACAGTGTGGGTCACAGAACCTGGAGCTCACTTTTTTTTTGTCTAGAGTGACTAGCCAGTGAACCCCAAGATCCACCTGTCTCAGCTCCTGGCACTGGGGTTACAGATATGTTACAGACATGTGCCATAACACTTGGGTTTTTGTGGGTGCTGGGATCCGAACCGAGGTCTTCTTGCTTGTACAGCATGTACTGTAGGCAGGCCTACTGGTGAGCTTTTTAAAAACGTGGATCCTGGATATTTGAACTCAGATCCAAGTACTTTACCCCCTGAGCCATCTCCCAGTCCCACATTTTATTTAATTATTTTTAGGATGAATATGTAGGAGTAGAAGTGCCACATCAAAGTGAAGAAGTCTTTTTGTCCCCCAAAGGAAAATAATTTGAAGTGCAGATTTCCTCTTTTAATATTCCATCCTTTTTTTTTTTTAGTTCTCATGCCGTCAAGTCATCCAAGAAACATGTTGTTCAAAAAGAGCTATACTGGGCTGGTGAGATGGCTCAGTGGGTAGAGAGGCTTAGATTTTACCCATAGGCCCAAATACATTGTCTTGTCAAATTGACTCAACCTGGAGTTACCTGGGAAGAGGGAACCTCAGAACGGTCTGTGGGCATGTCTGTGAGAGATTGTCTTGATTGCTGAAAAGTGTGGGGGGACCTAGCCCACCTTGGGTGTCACCATCCCTAGGCTGGTGGGTTTGGGCTGCATACGAAATCTAGCTAAACACAACCAGTCGGTGAGCCAGTCACAGCATTCCTCCACAGTCTCTGCTTAGTTCCTGCTTGGGCTCCTGCCCTGACGCCCCTCAATGACAGACAGTGACCTGGAAGTGTAAGCCAAATCATCCCTTTCCTTCCCAAGTTGCTTTTGGTCAGAGTGAACCACAATGGTTGAATCACAGACAAGTCTAGGACCTACGTTATTCTTGGCTTACTAGTTTGTTTTCCTTTACTTTTTCGTTTGAGCTACTGGAAACAGAACCCAGGGCCTCACACAGGTGGGACAAGCATTCTACCATTGAGCTAAGCTTCCAGCTCTCTCTTAGCTTAAGACTTAGGCAAGGGGCTAAGAGACTGTGGGCATATTACATGCAGATGCAATCTGTGTGTTCTTAACCTTGTCCAATGACTTTGAAAGAAAGTCATGGGTAATTCATTAGTTAAAAATTGTGTAGGGTTTCTGGGCAGTGGTGGCACACACCTTTAATCCCAGCATTTGGGAGGCAGAGGTGGGAGGATCTCTGTGAGTTTGAGGTCAGCCTGGTCTACAGAGTAAGTTTCAGGTCAGCCAGGACTACACACACACACACACACACACACACACACACACACACACACACACACACACACACAAAACCTGTCTCAAAAAAACCAAAAAGCAAACAAAAAATCATGTAGGCTTAGCATGAAGAAGCCATGCTATTATTACTCTGTATGTGCAGAGCTCTTGTTGAACTAGGCACGATTCACGGTAACAGTTCACACTTGAGCCTGAGTTTGTCCCTGTGTCAGGCAGGGCTAAGAGATTTACTTGTTTAGCTCCTCTGTCTGTGGCTAATTCTAACACTCTTCCCAAGCATGGAAGTACAGAGCCAGGATTAGAAACGAGGAAACAGAAGGAGAGAGTCCATGGGTCTGGTCCCCAAACAGTGTTAACATAGAGGCTTTTTCTTCAGGACAAACTGAGGTCTAGCATGGGCTTGCCTTTCGTCATAGACATGGGTCTCCATGTGGGAAGCAAGTTCAGGGTCTCCCACTCATCCACAACCCTCCTCCAGCAACTGGAGCAGCCAACCACAAGATACTCAAAAGCCCATCCTAGCCAAGAGCCTGGCAATGACTTCCCATTTCCCCTTAAAACCCAGTCGGTTTTCTTCCCTGCAGGAAACTGTCTCCTCCTGGGGACAGTTCTCAGATGCACCGTGTCTGCCTTGCTGCTGTTCATCGTGGCTACCCAGCTTGCCATCCTCTAAGCCAGGGGTTTCCAATGGGTTGCAACCCCTCTGGGGAATCCAGTGGACTTTTTTGGTTTTGGTTTTTCAAGACAGGGTTTCTCTGTGTAGCCCTGGCTGTCCTGAAACTTGCTCTGTAGACCATGCTGGCCTCAAACTCAGAGATCCACCTGCCTCGGCATCCCAAGTGCTGGGATTAAAGGTTTATGTCACCACACCCAGACGAATAACCCTTTTACAGGGGCCGCCTAAGGCCACCAGAAACAGATATTTACATTACGATTCATAACAGTAGCAAAATTACAGTTATGAAGTAGCAATGAAAATAGCTTTGTGGCTGGGAGAGAGAGACAGAGAGAGAGAGACAGAGAGAGAGAGAGAGATCTTGCTCTCTTCTCTCTAGATATTTGATTGGACCGATGGAGAGAAGGCTCTGATGGTCTTTCACATAACCCAGCAAATGCAGACCCTTTCCTAGGCAGAGAGCTCACACTGGAAGATGGGCTTGTCACTCATGAACCTGTCTGAGTGTTTTGCATGCATGTATATATATGCACCGTATACTTTTCTGGTATCCTCAGAAATCATAAAAGGGTGACTGACCCCTCTGGGACTGGCTTTATAGTCAGTCATGAGCCTCCATGTGGATGCTGGGAATTAAAGCTGAGTCTTCTACAATAAGTGCTCTTAGCTTCTGAGCCAAGTCTCCATCTCAGAAAACGAATTGTGTTTAGGTATGCCCCTCACTAGGAAGAAAAACTAAAGCCCAAGCTGTGACCATCAGGACCTGGGCTGGGATTAAAGGCGTGTGCCACCACCACCCAGGCCAGGGCTCTGATCTTATTCCCTAGGGACCTGGATCTTCCCAGGCACAGGAATCATGGTGGGCACCTGGACCTCTTTGTGGGATGATGGCACTTGAACCCAGGCAAACAAAAACCCAGAAGTCAACATTTTCTGACACATCCCTTGACCAATGATTGGCATCTGTAGTGGCAGATCTACCCCAGTCCCTCACCCCAATCAGGAAAATCATGACTATGTACTGTGAGGATCAATTTTCATTATCGACTTAGCTGGTTTAGAATCACATAGGACACAGCTGCAGGTGTGTCTGTGAAGGCGTTTACTTGAGGAAAGAAGACATGTCCTCAGAATGGGTGGTGACATCCCATCACCGCTGGGAAAACAAGGGTCTGATGCCCAGCAGCATTTGTCCCTCTCTGTTTCCCAGATGTGGACACACTGCCCACAGCAGTCCTAAGCTCCTGCAGCACGATGTACTCTACCCCCAAACTGTGAACCGAAGGGAACACCTACTCCCTATGTCACCTTTTATCACAGCACTAAGACAGCAACCACACATGCACACCATACACACATATTCCAGAGTCCTCCACACATGCACACCATACACACATATTCCAGAGTCCTCCACACATGCACACCATACACACATATTCCAGAGTCCTCCATACATGCACACCATACACACATATTCCAGAGTCCTCCATACATGCACACCATACACACATATCCCAGAGTCCTCCATACATGCACACCATACACACATATTCCAGAAGTTCTCCATACATGCACACCATACACACATATTCCAGAAGTTCTCCATACATGCACACCATACACACATATTCCAGAGGTTCTCCATACATGCACACCATACACACATATTCCAGAAGTTCTCCATACATGCACACCATACACACATATTCCAGAAGTTCTCCATACATGCACACCATACACACATATTCCAGAGGTTCTCCATACATGCACACCGTCTCCAGAGTTCTCCACACATGCACACCGTCTCCACAGGTCCTCTGAGACGCTGGCCCCTGCCACACCTCTGTGAACTCTGCTGAATAGTGAACCAATGCTTGGCCACCTTTGTTTTCCTGTCCAGGTCCTGACTGCCTTGTCAGCTTCCCTAGTTAGACTCCTTCTAGATTCTTTTTTTTTAATAATTGTGAGACACCCCTCTCTCCACTCTGGGAAGACTCAAGGAAGCACGTTCAGAGAAGTGTCACCTCAGGGTGTCCGTCTAGACAGCGGCTGCCACTCATCCTCCCGGACCCTTACAAAGACTGACCTTCGTCCTTAATACAAAGGGCGTTGTACTTGGCACCAGGAACTGGGTGGCTGTCGATTCTCACGTCAACGGCTCTCGCGATTTGCTGTTCACCGCTCCCTTTGCTGCACACAGTTGTCCTGAAACAGACACAGGAGGACCCTGGGTTAGGAGAACGTCTTCTGGAGGAGAAGAACTCTTTTCTGCTATCAGCTCTGAGTCAGCGGAGATTTGGTTGATCCCTGACCTTTGGGTAGAAGCATCCACATAGAAACATTCTCCGCAGAACAGACAGAGGTCATGTTTTTGGAAGGGGGGGGTGCTGGGGTTAACTTGCAGGCATCAGCTCAACTTTCAGAGGCAACACCTTTTTGATCCCTTCTGTGGTCTTTTTTCTTTGCTATGAAAGAAATCCATCAGAGGAATCACTTGAGTTACCTTTACATTCTAGGTGCTTACTTTGTACATGTATGTATGACAATCATGTGTATATGACGTATGTATGAAGATCAGAGGATCGTCTGTCTTGCAGGTCCGAGACAGGTCCTCAGGCTTGGCGGTAGGTGCCATTACCTGCTGAGCCATCTCCCCAGCCCTCATTTGAGTTTTTAGAATGTTTAAGGTATGGACTGGAGAGAAGGCTCAGCAGTTGAATGCTTGCTCTTGTAAAGGACCTGGGTTTGGTTCCCAGTACCTGGGTATGGTGGCTTACAACCTCCTGTTTCAGGAGATCCTAAAAGACTAAAAAGTCTACTAATTATGTAAAATTCTTTAACTTGCAAAGAAGAACCTAAGTCAAGCAAAGCCATCACTCTAGGTGAGCAATTGCAACGAAACCACTTAAAAACTAGCAGACTGTTTGCGAACAAAGGCATAAGATGACACGTATCTTGCATAATGGCACACAACTGTAGTGCCAGCTACTTGGGAAGCTGAGGAGGGAGGATTACTTGAAATAAAGAGTTGGAGACCAGCTGGGCACTAGAGTACTCTCCACTACCACCTCCCCTAAAAGATAGATGGTCACCCTAGTGGTGAGGCAATGTGGGAGCATTTCCCACTATGCCCTGCCTGCTGAAAGTCATTGCTTGATTTTCACAAAGTACTCTGGTAGCGATGGTGACCAGGGCATCTTCCACAGAAGAACATCTGACCTTCCCAGGCTAGATGTCACAGCTTCCGTAGTGAGACACTTCGGAGGCATGGTGGCATTCTCTGAGCAGCGGCCTCCTCGCTGGGGGTGAGGTTGGGTGGAGATGTCTGAGGCAAAGGACGTGAGGTAAGAGGTCATTGTAAATGGCATGCTTCACGCCCATCTCCCCTGGGCATGCCTTCACCACCTTCACCGTGTGCTCTTGAGGGAACCACTCCATATTGTCAGCAATCTCAGCAGGGTGAAGGCCGCGCTTGTCATAAAGCGCGTCTCCATTAAAGCTGACAATGTCACACCGAGATAAGGAACCATCGTGCCCCTGTGGGACCAGGGTCCACAGCTCTCAGTCAGTCACTGCCATAAGTTCCGGAATGTCTCAGAGCGCTTGCTGTCTAAGAGGGCAGGGGTGGGTTTCTATGTGACATTCTTCAGAGACAGCGTCTTTTCACAGAGGTTTCTCCTGTGGGGGCTTTTTTCTAGGATTTTCTGAGAAGGCTTGGGGGGGCGGTCTGAAGGTTCAACTTTTTCTGAGGAGGCTTCATCTGAGGGGACTTTTTCTGAGGGAGCATCTCCTGGGTGCCTTTGTTCTGGGGCCAGGTTGGGTAGCTCTTAAGCTTTTGACAGACACTTAGAGCTCCCCTGGCGCATGGACTTCAGCTTCAACAGAATCTATTACCTTTGAGCATCGAGAGTCAGCCCTGACACTGTTGCTCTCTTGTCCAGACCCTCACTTCTCTGACCCCTGCTGGAGGGGTCAGAGGCTTGGGAAGGGGGTGGCTTAGGTTTTCCCTTCCTTGGAAGCTAAGTGCAACTGAGGCACCTCATTAGGGTGGTGGTTCTTTTTATCCAGAAAGCCATTCCGAGGAGCATTGATTGCTCCTTGACGAGGTTTCCAAGGATGGCAACTCCTTCTAAAGCCTTTGATGGGAGATCCCCTAAAACCCAGATTCTGTAGTACAGAAGACTGAGGACTGCCTGGGAGGAGTGGCCTGTGGGTGGGGGGGAGGGGGTACACATTTTTCGCTGGATTACCTTGTCCAACATGTCAACATGTCTCAAAAGTCTGTAGAAACCTATGGCAAAGAATGGGATCCTGGTGCCTCCACCCATGAGCCTGGGGGGGGAAACTGAGGTAAGACAGAGCTGAGGTAGACTTAAAGGAGGCTCTTTTCAGTCAGATGTTGGATCCACCCATTAAATTCTTCATTTTAGCTACTGTCAGTTTTCATTTCTAAAGTATTTCCATTTGGCTATTTTTATAGTTTCTCATGCTGTTAAAATTCTCCTTGTCGGCCGGGTGTTGGTGGCGCACGCCTTTAATCCCAGCACTCGGGAGGCAGAGGCAGGTGGATCTCTGTGAGTTCGAGGCCAGCCTGGTCTACAAGAGCTAGTTCCAGGACAGCCTCCAAAGCCACAGAGGAACCCTGTCTCGAAAAACCAAAAAAAAAAATTCTCCTTGTCTTTTGTATATTTGAAAATTTTAAGATTGACATTTTTAAAAATTATTTCTATTTTACGAATATGGGTGTTTTGCCTGCATGTGTGTCTGTGCTCCATGTGCGTGCCTGGTGCCTGAGGAGGTCAGAAGAGGGCAGCGGATCTCCTGGAACTGGAGTTATAGGTGGCTATGAGCTGCCATGGGCATGCTGGGATCAAACCCAGGTCCTATAGAAAAGCAGCCAGTGCTTTTAACAGCTGTGCCATTTCTCCAGCTCCAAGGCTTGCCGTCTGAAATTCAGTATCCACCAGGGCCGGTGTGCAGAATTTCCTTCAGCTGGTGTATCTAAGTGCTGCTGGTTATTTTATAGTGCGTGAGACGCACTATGCTAAAATTGTTTGCCGAAACAAATCAAGATCTAGGATAGAGTTATCTTCCTTAAAAGGGAGTTTTTATGGAATCTTCCAGACACCTGGAGGCCTGAAATTCTACTGTCGTCTTTGAGCTCTAGAGAACAGGTGCAAACACTACTGGGACTTACCCAAGGGTGCCATCAGCCAGCCAGCCCGTTGTGCACACTGCGAAGGCACAGTCTTGGACCACCCTCTTGAGCTCTGCCGCAGACACCAGGTGGGCACCCCTGCTCCTGCAGGAGAGCCGAGCTGCCTCCAGGTCAAAGCCCTGAGAGCCGTTCTGAGACTCCAGCAGGAAGAGTTTCCCTGTGCAGGATGAGAAGGGCATGTGGGTGTGAGGTCCAAGGCACGGTGACTTCACCACGCTGGCTGTCCGCAGACACTGGTGCACTCCATCCCTGGGACTGGGCGGTGACAGTGCTGCTGGGGTTTTCGCTTATTTCATCTCTAGCCATCTGGAGATGGGGTCTCCTTCGGTTGTCTAATTGGGTTTCAAACCCATGAGCTCAGACAATCCTCCGCCTCATCCTCCCTTCTATCCGCAACAAGAGTATGACACCAGGTCTTACTTGTTCTAGTCTACTATAAACAAACGAACAAAAATTTAACTGTGGGGGCGAGATGGACTGGTCGGTTAAATGTTGACCTTGGGGGGCTTAGAGAGCCACAGAGCCTGAGTTTGATCTGCAGAAACCATGTAAAAAAAAAAAAAACCCTGGGGTGGTGCTGACTTGTGACTCCAGTGCTGAGGAAGTGGAAATGGGGAGATTATGGGGCTCACTGGCCCCACAATCTTGAGGGGTGTCAGGCCAATGAGAAACCCTGTCTGGAGAGAAGTAGGTGGGTGGCATTTGATGACAACAGCTGAGGTTGCTCTCTGGCTTCCACCTGCATGTACACACACACACACACACACACACACACACACTCACATACACACTCACATACATACACACTCACACACATTCATACACATACACACACATAGACACTCACACACACATACACAATCATATACACACTCGCACACACACATACATACTCACACACACATACACAATCATACACACACTCACACACACATACACAATCATACACACACTCACACACATACATACTCACACACACTCACACACATAGACACTCACCCACACATACACAATCATACACACACTCACACACATAGACACTCACACACACATACACAATCATACACACACTCACACACATACACACTCACACATACACACTCACACACACATACATTCTTCCCCAGCCACACCCGCCCCACCCCATACACCAACCAGATGGTCTGGCCTGGATTTAAATTAGCAGGTGTGGTGACACCTTTTTAATCCTAGCACTGGAACGGCAGAGACGGGCAGATCTCTGAGCACTACTGGCCTACCTGGTCTACAATGGGACCCTATTTTTGTGCATGTGTTGCTTTGTTTAATCCTTCTTCCAAAAAAGATGTGACAAGGCTCAGTGTCCTGGGGTCCCTTGCGAGGGTATCTTGGTGCCCAGGGCTTAGGCAGTCCTTACTGCATTAGAACTCCTGAGGCTGGAGTTATACAGAGGGTTGGGAGCCACCATGTGGGTGCTGGGAATCAAACCCTGGTCCTCTGGAAGAGCAACACGCGCTCTTAGATGCTGAGTCATCTCTCCAAGCCCAAAGCCTCATAATTTTTACCTGTTTTTCAGATTATCCAACGTTAAGTAAAAAGTTGGATATACTGAGGTCGGTAGCTCACGCTTTGAACCCCAGCACTCGGGAAGCAGAGGCAGGGGGATCACTGTGAGTTGGAGGCCAGGCTGGCCTGAGACCCTAAGCAAGCAAACAACAGATAGCAGCCCCTGGTGGGACTCTCAGAGCACCGCCAATTCTCTAATCGTCAGGGGCTGAGGAGGCTACTGCACTCATCCGGTGGTCTGCCAGCAGCTCTCCTCCTGCGGTTTTTAAGCTCCCTGGTAGAAGGACCCGTTTCTCTTCACCATCCGTCTTCCTCAGCAAGGACATTACCTGCTATGCAGCAATGTGACTCTTTCTCTGCAATCACTCCCCAAACAGCTCATCTGCATTAAGCTGATAGGACAATATTTTTTCCTTTTCAAGAATAACAAAAGGAAAGTTTGGGAAGATAACTCAGTTGGCAAAGTGTTTGCTGCTCCAACCTGAGGACTTGAGTTCCACTCGTAGCTCTCACACTGGCAGGCAACATGGCTCAGGGGGTAGGGGAGCTTGCCGCGTGAATCTGACAACCAGGGTTTGGCCCTGGAACCCAGGCAGAGGTAGAAGGAGAGAGGTGACTCCAAAAAGTTAGCTGCCTTTAACCTCCACACCCCCCAACGGCGTAAACTCTGAGCACAGCTGCACATGTCTATAGTCCCGGCACAGGAGGATGACAAGCCTGCCCCAGGTTCATTGAGAGACCCTGTCTCAAAAAAACAAGGGTGGGAGGCTGGGATTGCTCAGCAGTTAAGGGTACCCACTGCTCTTGCAGAGGACCAGAGTTTGGTTCTCAGCGCCCACATAGGGCATAGGGTGACTCACTCACATAGGTGATTCACTTACATAGGGTGCCTCACCCACATACGGTAGTTCACCCACATAGGTAGCTCACAACTGCTTGCAACTCCATTCTCATAGGAAATCCTCTATCACTAACCTCAGAAGGCACCTACACACACACACGGAATTAATGAAATGTTTCCTGTTTAAATTTTACTCTTTAGAGGCTCGTTTTTTGTCCAGGTCTCTTCAAGTATCTACAGTCATGAGTCTCTCGGCTAAACAGCCCTTCCCGCACAGATTGGGATAACCAGACAGGAGAGCTCAGTGAGCACAGACCCTGGGGTGGGGGGAGCCGGTCACATGTAGTTTACAGTTCTTCCATGGCTCCTCTATCCAAGGGAGGGCGTGGCAAATGGCCTTATCTTAAAATGAGGTGCTCAGGATTCCCCACAGCTCAAGCGGAGAGAGGGAATGGGACGGTAGTGGGGAAACAGGAGGCATTTCCGGCAACAAAAAGCACACACCAGGGGCCCTCTGCTTCTCTTTGCAGGGTGGCAGCCTGCAAAGTGTGTGTGTGTGTGTGTGTGTGTGTGTGTGTGTGTGTGTGTGTGTAGGGGCCTTCTGAGGTTCGTGATGTGGGATTTCCTCCGAGAATGGAGTTCCAAGCAGCCGTGAGCCACCTATTTTTTAGCCCCTCCCCCCCAGTCAGAGCGGCACAAAACTTTGACCCTTACCCATGTGGCATTCTGCTTAGTCGTTCATAATGGGGTGAAACTATAAAACATCATGGAAAGAGATTTTGCTCGAAGGAATTAAAATTGGAACAAAAGTAGACATTGTTCAAAAGTTAGTACTAACCCCCAGTCTACTTGCGTTTTTCAAAATCAGTTTAATTTTCACAACTCAACATCAGGCCAGAAATACTAAAGTATTACCAGTGGACGGACTGCAAAGAGGTGTGATGTTTCATGGGGCAACGATGGAATGTTCTAGAATGAGATGCACAAACATTTGTATGACAAAATGTTTGTATGTGTGTAGTTATACATTTTTAAATGGTAATTTTTAATGAAGTGTACATAGACTTCTTTTTAATCGGGGCTGAAGGTATAGCTCAGGGGCAGGACACTTCTACAACACTGCCAAATAAATTAATTGGTAATTAATTAGAGGGGCCACTAACAGCCTTTGGAGTTAACAGTGTTCTCTCTTCATGCGGAAGACGCTGGCCGACTACCGTCCAAGTCCCTGCTTAAAGCATGGCATATGCATGCAAGCTCAGAGCGCGCACCTGTGGTGTCGAGGGACATCTTGTCCCTCACCATTTCCTCAAGGACCAGGCTTTTCTTTCCCTCATCTTTAGCTTTGCCCCTTGTGGCTTCACCAGCTGTAAATAACTATATTTCAACGTATGCAAAGCTTCCTAAATCAGCCTACGGCTTTTCTCCCCCGTTGGTCGAGGTCGCCCCAAGGGCGGACTTTCTAGAAACCTTCTGAGGCTGAAGACAGCGAGCTCCCTTCAGCCTCTCCAGCTCCACGTTCTGAGGGGTTTTGTTTCAACAGCTAAACACAGCTGAATTAGCTTTTCAAACGGAACTTGTATTGACACGGGGCCCTAATCCTGCTAGTTTAAGGCGAGTATCAAAAGCCAAATTCAAGGACCCGCGAGTCGGCTCAGCGAGTAAAGGTGCTTGCAGCCAATCCTGAAGACCTGAGTTCACCCCAGGGACCCAACCCAGTGACTTCCATACACTCACTTTGCAAGCATGTGTGTAAGCATACATGCACACACACACACACACACACACACACACACACAGTTTTTAATTAAAGCTGAATTCAGACTCAAAAAGCAAGGTAAAAACAATCTACAAATAAATACTAAATGTTTAAAAAATTTTAAATCTGACTTCGAGTTCAAAAGCACAAAGTGGGTCAACTTGTCATCAGGCTGCTACCTGGCTTTCCATCTCCTGTCCCAAGGCATCCACCCCCACACGGCAGCTCGGCTCCCGCCCCTGCTGTTTGCTTTTAAATCCTGTATCCCACGTTCCCCAACACCCCTGAGTTCGAGCTGCTGCCCTACCCGGACGCCTTGCTTCCCCGTTTGCCCGGGACATGGATCTCCACTCATCTTTCAAATCTTCCTGGACAACGCGAATATTTTCTAACCGCAGCCTCGGGGAAGGCACCCACTTAACAGACGTTGAGAAACGGAAGGAGGATGGAAAATCAATCCCAGCAGGGGAAGTTCGAGGGCAGCCTAGACGTGACTTCATTCTAGGGCTCTCTCTCTGGGGAAGCAGGCGGCGGGGAAGGGTGGGGGCCGCTGATGCTGGGACTCAGGGTGGCGGGTTCCACGCGGCACCTCCGGTCTAGCTGGCGTCCCGGCTTCACCGGGGCCCCCCGCGGATGCGGACACTCACCCTCGGCTCGCACGCGGGGCGGCTGCAGACCCAGCAGGAGCAGCGCGGCGCAGAGCGCAGGCAGGCTGCGGGGTGCGGGCCATCGCGGCCCAGCGTTCATGGTGGTGGCGCCCACGGGCTGTGCGCGGCCGGAGAGTCTCGGGTTCCCGGGGATGCTGGAGCCGCGGCCGGGGATGCTGCGGGAGTCACAGCCGGAGTGCCGGGACCCGCGAACACCCGGGGGTCTCGGTGGCGCCACCCAGGCGGCTGCAGTCCGGCTCCGCCTTTGCGCCGGGCACCTGGGAGCCGCGGTGCCAAAAGGGGCTGCGCCCCGGGTGCGGCCAGGGCGGAGGGCCAGGGCCCGGAGGGCGGGCAGTGGGTACCCTCGAGGGGAGGACGCTCGCAACGCAGGGCCCGAAGTCTTGACTGGGCGCAGACTCACAGACAGAACCTTCGTTAAACGAACCTTTTTTTTTTAATGAAGAAGGGAAGCTGCTGATTTGCTAGCCTCGGTTCTCAGGATGACGAGCTCCGTTCCATTAGGAAAAGGCTGCCTTGGGTCTGGGGATGCGGCTCAGTTGGCAGAGTGCTTGCCAAACAGGCACAGAGCCCCGGGTTCTAGTCCCCAGCACCACAGAGCCCCGGGTTCTAGTCCCCAGCACCACAGAGAACCGGGTGTGGCGCAATCGCTTGTAATCCCAGCACATTCGGGGCGTGGAGGTAGAGGGCTTGAACCTAGAGTAAGCAAAGTTTACCTTCCTCACCTTGTTCCTCTGGAGTGAGTGGTAGTTAGGGTGGTAGTTAGGCTCACTTCAGAGTCAGATCTGGGTGACCTCCATTGGTGGCGGTGGCGGAGTGATCTGAGAAGCTACAATCTTGGTCTCACCGTCCAGTCCACAGGATCCTGTCTCCCCGACCTCGGTTCCCTAGAGAGCTCAGAAACCCAATTCTACTGCCTGGCCTGGCGGCTCATATCCCCAAAATCCTAGCACTTTGGAGACTGAGGCAGGAGAGTTGCTGTCAATTCCGGGCCAGCATGGGCTACATAGCAAGACCCCCATCTCAATTATTCAGTCAATAACGAATAATGCATTGTGGCTCTCTGAAGTTTGCAAATCCCTTCCGTGTTAATGTGCCAGCCAATATACGGATTAAGTGCCCACAATATGGCTGCCCTTGTACTAGGCGATAACGATGCCATAGTTTGATATACTGAAAGTCCTGCTTAGGTAAGTTAAACTCTAACCACTGAAGAAGAGGTTGCTACTAAGCCTCCAACAACTGTCACTAGCTAGTGAGCCAGGACACAGACATGGAGAGCATTTGCTTTCCTTTCGAAGTATGGACTGGGATTTAAATCCACGTCTGGCCTAGGACAGACAGCATTTTTCAGCTCACTTTATTTCTAGTCTGGAACTTACTATGTAGCCCAGGTTGGCCTCAAACTCACAGTCCTCCTGCCTATACCCTGCTGCTCTAGCCCAGGTCTTCACATAACTTTCATTATCTTTATTACGTGTGTGTGTGTGTGTGTGTGTGTGTGTGTGTGTATGAAAAGACAACTTGTAGGATTCCCCTTCTACAATGTGGGTCTAGAGAATTGAACTCAGGTCGTGAGGTTCGAAGGCAAGTACTTTTAAAAGCCAATACCATCTTGCAAACCCTCCTGTAATTTTTGAACTACTAGTGGTGGTTAATTCCTTTAGATGATTAAGTTTCCCATTTAAAACACAGGTACTTAAGGGTGTTGATGGAGTGAGACCCGACAATCATTCACATGTAAGTCTAAATGAATTTACTTAGCTACTTTCAGTTTTGCCGTTGGCAAGGCAACCCAGAGAGTGAGATTTCACATGTCTGGACTGGAGGAGACTTTGAAAGTTTAGGGCAGAAAATGAAGGAAAGTGCCTTCGAGTGATGGCAAGAGATCCATCTGAGGGCAGTGTCTACTCACATCCTAGAAGTCATTTTGAAACTGACTACCTAACCCTGATGGCATTTTAAACATTATCTTTACCCAGGTCTGTCCTGGCCTGTCTTACTCCAGGGAAATGGTATGTTCTAGAGGTATAATTTGTGCAAGCACTGGGGAAAACCGTCCAGCTGTCCCCCACGAGTGTCTGCTTGCCTTGTGTCCCAGAAAGAACTGTACTATATATCCAAAAGAAAGGGAAGCAGACAGCCACAAAAAGATTTGTACGAAAACGCTCACCGTCCCTCCTTTGAGCCCCCCGGGAGCAGCGCAGGCGTCATCAGTGGATGGACAGAGTGAGAAGTGGAAGACCGGCCGACGAGGGGAGGAGCAAACACATCGCTGAAGGTCTGGACATTTGCCCGGCACACACCAAGCTCCAGGTTCAACCCCAAGGCCGCATCAACCTGGTACAGCTGTGCACACCTTCAGTCCAGGAGGTTCAAGGGTCAGAAGTTCAAGGTTATTCTTAAGTACATTAAGACCAGCTTGAATCTGCAAAAATCAACACAAACACAGACCAGCAGGATGTCTCAAATGGAGGAGGCACTTGCCAAGAAGTCTATGTCCTGAGTTCAATCCCTCTAGTCCACATGGTGAAGGAGAGAGCCCCTTGACTGGTACTCCCACCTCCACATTCAAGTTGTAACAAACACATCCACACACTGACCCATCCACACATCCACACACTCACACACCCATGCACCCACACATCCACACACCCACACCCACACACCCACGCACCCACACACCTACACATCCACACACCTACACATCCACACACCTACACATCCACACACCCACACACCTATGCACCCACACACCCATGCATCCACACCCACACACACCCACACACCCATGCATCCACACACCCATGCATCCACACACCCACACACCCATGCATCCACACATCCATGCATCTACAAATAAATAAACATTAAAAACAAACACTTGTGGTGAGACAGTGGTGGCACACACCTTTAATTCCAGTGCTTAGGGTCAGAGGCAGAGGCAGACACAGGAGGCTCTCTGTGAGTTCGAGACCAGCCTGGTCTACAGAGTGAGCTCCAGGACAGTCAGGGCTACATAATGGGCCCCTGTCTCAGGAAGGAAGGAAGGAGGGAGGAAGGGAGGGAAGGAGGGAGGGAGGGAAGGAGGGAGGGAGGGAGGGAGGGAGGGAGAGGGAGGAAACTTGTTTAAGAAAGAAAAAGGAAAAAAGAAATCGGAGATGAGAGGTCTGTTGTAATGGGTAAGTCACTTCTGCAATGGAACCATCACCTCCAGAGGGAGGAAGGATCCTGAGCTCCAGAAACTTAAACCAACCAAGAAACTCCCAGAGATCCCAAGGCCCTGCCCAAGAGCGATCTGGGAAGAGGAACCTCAGTTGAGGAGATGCCTCCAGCAAACTGGCCTGTAGGCATGCCACTGGGGCATGCTGGTGATTAGTGACCAATATGGGAGGGTCCAGCCGACTGTGGGCCGGGCCACCCATAGGCATCGGGCCCTGAGCAGTATGACCTGAGAAATCCAGCTGAGTAAGCAAAAAAAAAATGCTCATGTTCATTTCTCTCTACTTTTAACTATTTCTTTTTGTTGTTGTTTTTGAGACAGGGTTTCTTTGTGTAGCAGCTTTGTCTGTCCTGGAACTTGCTTTGTAGACCAGACTGACCTCAAACTTGCAGAGATCCACCTGCTTCCTCCAAGTGCTGGGATTATAGGCTTTTGCTACAAAGCCTGGCTTAACTACTGTGTTACTTAGGGTCTCTATTGCTGTGAAGAGATGCCATGACCACTGAAACTCTTTGTTTATTTGTTTGTTTTTTGAGACGGGGTTTCTCTGTGGCTTTGGAGCCTGTCCTGGAACTAGCTCTTGTAGACCAGGCTGGTCTCAAACTCACAGAGATCCTCCTGCCTCTGCCTGCCAAGTGCTGGGATTAAAGGCGTGTGCCACCAATGTCCAGCTCACTGCATCTCTTACAAAGGAAAACTTTTCATTGGGGCTGGCTTGTGGTTCAGAGGTTTAGTCCATAATCATCATGGCAGGAATCATGATGGCTTGCAGGCAGACATGATGCTGGAGAAGAAGCTGAGAATTCTACAACTGGATCCCAAGCAGCAGAAGCAGAGAGTAACACTCGCCTGGCTTGGACCCCAGTGACACACATCCTTCAACAATGCCATACCTACTCCAAGGTCGCACTGCCTAATAATGCCACTCTCTATGAGCCTATGGGGAACCGATATAGGAAGAAAGGGTTTATTTCATCTTATAGCACAGTAGTCATCATGCAGGGAAGTCAGGGCAGGAACCTGGAGGCAGGAGCTGATGCAGAGGCCATGGAGGATGCTGCTTACTGTTTTCCACAACAGCAAACGTAAGACAGTCCCACAAGCCTACCTGATCTAGACGATCTCTGACTCTCTTCCCAAGAGATTCTGGGTTGTGTCAAACTCATAGTCTAAAGCCAGGCGTCACAGCCAGATCAAGAGGCGGCTTGCACACGGCCTGGGTGCTGGTGCAGGACTCCCTGCTACCAACCGCTTTCTGAAACAGTTCCCAAGGCGTTGTATGCTCTTCTCAATCACCCTGAAGTCAGCCAGCGTGTGATTGGCACCTGTCTCTGGCTCTAGGCCAAGACACACAATGACGGTGAGTCCTTGCTAGCTGAAGGCAAGCTGATTCTGATGAGGCAGAAACAAAGTGTTTACCAGTTTAGCAGCCGCACAGCAGGCATCAGAGGGTGCACTGATGGATTTCAACAATGACTATGCACCTGGGAGTGTAGCTTCTGAATGGAGGCTGGATAAGTTTCAATAGAAGTAACTAATGCTTTTCCAAATTCTTCTAGCTTTTGCTCTGCTATCAGGAAGGAAAGTTGTGAAGGAGCAGATATCCTGGTTTGTATTTCTTACCTATGTGTAGGATCTTAGTATCCCATCCAGTTTCATATTGAACCAGAGTTTTCATTGCTCTAAAGAAAACCAATGCCTTGTAAGATGGCCCATCTGCAAATGGAGGTTTCTCTGTCCCGCCCCGACCTACAGCTGCTTTTAAATAAGCACTCAGAGGTTTAATGTTAATTACAATCTGCTTGGCCAAACAGCTCAGGCTTATTACTGACTAGCTCTTGCTCTTAAACGAGCCCATTTCTATTAATCTATGTGTTGTCACATGTCTCATGACTTTACCTGTGTTCTAACACATCTTGTTCCTCTGGTGGCTGACTAGCACCTCCCCTACTCCACTCCTCCTCATCTGAGTCCTCAGCTTGATTCTTCTGCCTGACCTCATCCTGTCTGGCTACTAAACAGCTTTTGTTACTAACCAGTGAGAGGACTACATATTCACAGTGTACAGAAAGATCACCCCACAGCACTCATTAGCTAGGGGTGTTTGCCAGCAAGCTTGATGTCCTGAGTTCATTCCCCAGGTAACACACACACACACACACCTAATTAAAAGTGCACACCTTTAATCCCAGCACTTGGGAGGCAGAGGCAGGCAAATCTCTGTGAGTTCGAGACTAGCCTGGTCTACAAGAGCTAGTCCCAGGATAGGATCCAAAGCCACAGAGAAACCCTGTCTCGAAAAACAAGCAAACAAACAAACAAACAAAAATTTTAAAAAGCCTGGTGTGGTGGTATACACCTCAGCACTCAAGAGGCAGAGGTAGGCAGATCTCTGAGAGTTTGAGGCCAACATGGTCTAAATAGAGAGTTCCAGAGCAGCCAGAGTATCCTGGCAAGACTATCACAAACAAAACCAGCCACAACAACAATGGCAAAACCCCTAAAATCTAAAACTTAAAAAATAAGTGTGGACAGTAGAATTAACACAAGCGGGAACAGTGCCCGTGTCTCCAGCCCCGCCCCTTCCTTCTTTGGATTCTGCCTTCTGTCTTTCTCTCCAGGAACTCCCAACAGCACCTTCTACCATCTGCTGCGTCCTCCGTTTCCAGGGAGGCCTTCCCTGTACTTCATGCTTCCTCTTTCGGGTTGCTTTGTTTTTAGACAGATGATCATGCTATGTAGCCCAGGATAGCCTCAGCCTCCCAGGTGCTAGGATTAGAGGTGTGCAGTGCCGTTAGGTTCCACTCACACTCCTTTTTCTTTTGTTCTGAAACAGCATCCTGCCTGTTTTATATTTCTGAGAACCTCACAACTGTTCTTTATTCTTTTAAAGATGAAGTCTGGCTTCTCTGAAATTCTTGGGCTCGAGTCACCCTCCCTGTTCTATCTTCCAAATAAGCCAGGACTCCAGGTCTTCAACAGCCAGCCTTGTCCTGTTCCCGAGCACAATGTCCTGTCTCCAGTAGGGGTGGTTTCAGGGCGTGGGGGGGGTTGAAGATGGGATCTCATTTTGTGTGTAGCCTTGGAGGACTTGGAACTAAGTGTGTAGACCAGGCTGACCTCAAACTCACAGAGACCCTCCCACCTAGTGCTAGGTTTTTATGGTAAAGGTTTCTCTTGGGTATCTGATGACCCTTTACAGTGCTCATGGACATTTAAGGTCACTGAGGGTTATGTCCTGGGACAATCTCCACACAGACATCCACCTGAATCCTGAGACATCTCCATTTTAAATCCATGTTTTCAAAACTTACACGAGGGAGATATGGCTTCATGTCACATAAACCCATAGGTTCCAGGGTCACTGACCACTCCCAACCCTAGGCAAGCAGGGACATCCTTCTGAAAACCCTCACAGGATAAACATTCTCTGGACGTTAGTTAGTTTGCCGGAAGGTCTGTGTTCGCCATGTTTGCCGTGAGATGTCCCTGTGTCACTTTCTTTCACTGAAGTCATCAATGTGTTTGCCATGAGAGATCAGCAAGTCACTTCCTTTCACAACTGCGTCCCCCAAGTGGTACAGAGACGGGATTGCAGTCCCTAAGCTAACCATGTGCCATGTTTGCAGTGCACTGGAACTTCTCGTTTAATAGCAGCAACGTCAATGCCAAACACCTTAAAAGGAAGGAGATAGTTGATTTTCCAGACATTTGAACCAGGACATGGCCCAGGAACCCGGATTTATGTCACCCCAAATTCCATGTTCCAACGTGGAATCAGTTCTATAGTTTCACAGAACAAAGAACATCTTAAATCACGGTAAATTTAAAACGCATTGGTGCGTCTATCAGCGTGGTGACTTGAATGAGGATAGCTCCCAACGGCTCCTGTGTTTGAGCGCTTGGTCCAAAATTGGTGGAACCGTCTGGGGGAGGGCTAGGACACGTGGCCTTGGTGGAAGAGGAGTGTGCCACTGGGGTGGGCTTTGACGTTTCAAAAGTTAACTTCCTGTCTCATGCGCGTGGATCAGATGTAAACTCTCAACTACTGCTCCAGTGCCAAGCCTGCCGCCCGCCATGCTGGCCATGGACTCTATCACCCTCTGGAATCATGAGCCCCAGATTAAATGCTTCTTTTATAAGTTTCCTTGGTCATGGTGTAGAAATTAACTAAGACAAGCAGAGAGGGAAAGCTTTGCTGTAGGCCTCAGATACTATGTGATGACATTCCTAGCTTTGGGGACCTGAAACCTTCCAACCCCTCCGCATCACTGCAGTTTTAACCAGTCCATGAGTCTTTGCAGGCACAGTTGCTTTCCAGGAATTCTTGGTCACAGCAAGAATTATATGGATTTTGTTTTACCATCATCACCACCATTATCACCATCATCATCATCATCATCACCGCCATCACCGTCATCATCCTCCCTACTTAACACATAGGGTACAAATGTAGTGCCTAGTTTCCCCAGAATCAAGACACCTCAAGTGGCCTTGCCTCAGACTCCCCATGCCACTGAGCTTCTAAGGATGAGTTTTCCCAGCCAAATAACAACCCCTCACTAGGGAGAGCGGGCAGGGTTTCTGTTTATCCCTAAGTAGCAGGCCTCAGTTCTCTGCCAGCCTGGGAAATTATTCAAACAAGCCAACCGCACCCTGGGAGTGTGACCAGGCATCACCCACCCTCCTCTTGCCACAAAGCCTGCCTCTCACTGATGTCCTTATGGACCGCATTCTGCTGCTAAATGTAACCCTGGGTGGTCTGTCCAAGGGCGTGGCGTCTTCACCCAGTGAACTGCTGTCCATTTTACTTGGCGGGTACAGGCTGTCAAGTGCTCAGTCATCTTCAGGTCCCAAGGACACCAGTGGGGTGAAGATGAAACGATCAGATGGCCGGCCAACCTGCAGCAAGGCCTGTGTGCCTGTCACATCTCACTGCTTTCCCCGGGCACCAAAAGCTGCCATTCCCCAGAGGCAGGTCTGAAAGGCACGGGCAGGAAGCTGGAGCTAACCTAGGAGGAGAGACCTGGGGCTGCGGCCCTCACCTTACCTTAGCTGGAGGGTTGGGAATGCACGAGGTGACCACTCGTTACCTGCAGCGTGCACAAAAAAAAGGGTTTGCAAGCAGGAGCTTGTGATGTGGTTCACGGAGTGAGTCTGGGTAGTCTGGTGGGTGGGGCTCCTGGGTTTGAGTTTCAGCACTGAAAGGGGGGGAGGAGAAGGAAGGGGGGGAGGGAGGAAGGGACAGAGGGAGAAAGGATGGAGGGAGGGAGGATGGAGGGAGAGAGAAGGTTGGAAGAGGAAATTTTCAGTTCCAATGGTGCTTTCTTGGGACTTTGATGTGACAACACCTAGACAACAAAAAGCCACGTGAATCAAGATCTATCGCCACTTAGATGGTGTTTGAGCTTGCACAGGACGTCAAAGGTCCATGTGGCTTTAATCCACCAGTCCCGAGGTCCTTTACTGAAGTGGTCTCAACCTGCGGGCCGCAGCCCCTTTGGGGTTTAAATGACCTTTCTCAGGGCTCACGTAAGATCATCCTACATTTCAGATATTTACATTATGACTCCCAACAGTGGCCAGTCACGGCTCTGGAGAAGCAATGAAGACGATTTTCTGGTGTGGTCACCACACATGAGGAACTGTTTTAAAGGGTCGAAGCACCGGGACGGCTGAGGACCCCTGCATTAGCGTACGCAGTCCCGACAACCAGACCGTCAGGTACATCCCTCCGGAAGTTCTCGAGGGCTGCTTTCTTGCCACAAACACCGCTGCTTGGCTTGTGTGCCGACATGCAGGCAAGGCACGTAGTTGACCTTGAAAAACTCTGTTGGCATCACTGACTCCACCTTCATCCTTGTGACCATCGTGTCACAGGAGCCCCACCCCACCCCTACGTGGTTTTACAGAGATTAGTGGGCCCACCACTACCAGTATCTACCCAGCCTCTGGAACACCTCAAGTTACAGTGCTTGTTTTACATTTTTCTTTCATTCATTACTATGTAGGTGTGGCGTGGGGGGGGGTACTCGTGTACTCTGGCGTGCCTGTGGAGGTCAAAGGACAACTTTTGGAAGTCGGTTCTCTCCTTCCATGTGGCTTCTGGGGACTCAAACCCCGGTCACCAGTCTCGAGTGGCTGGTGCCTTAACACACAGAGCCGTCCCTCCAACCCCACTATTTGTACTTTATCAGACTAAGTCACCTGGTCCAGCAAGATCAACAGGTGATTAACCCAATTACTCAACGAATTCTTCAGGACGTCCAAACCCACTCCAGGCTTTCTGAAATGTCTGAGGCCTCCCCTACGGCTCTCAGAGTCACCTCAGCTTTCTGGTGTTTGCCCCGATTTCTGGGTCCCCAGAAGGCTGTAGTCGTCTTCCATCCCAGCACTAACCCAAACGTGGAACTCGTCTTAGGATATTGTTTCGTTGTTTTCATCCACTCTTTCAAAAGTGGTGAATCTTGTAGCATAAATGCAATAAGGTAAAAATTACTAGATTTCTCTATTTGAAAGTCATTTTGGGCCACTTCACTATTTTTCTTTTGCCTATTTGCTTTTAAAGAGCTATGTATGTATGTATTTTTAGGTATGAGTGCTCTGTCTGCATGTGTGTCCGCTTGCCAGAAGAGGGCACCAGATCCCACTATAGATGGTTGTGAGCCACCCCGTGGGTCCTCTGGAAGAGCAGCCGGTGCCCTTAACTGCTGAAACATCTCTTCAGCCCCTGTTTATTCGGTTTTTGAGACTATGTTTCTCTATGTAGCCCTGGCTGTCCTGGAATTCGTTATGTAGATCAGGCTGTCCAGATCCACCCGCTTCAGCCTCCTGAGTGCTGGGAGTAAAACATGCATCACCAGGCCTGTTTTTCTTTTCATTTATTTTCCTTTTGTTATTATTACTACTACTAGGTGTGTGTGTGTGTGTGTGTGTGTGTGTGTGTGTGTGTGTGCACAGAGGTGAAAGTCAGAGACAGCTTTTGAGGGTTAGTTCATGGAATCTTGATGAAGGTCGAAGTCATGGTGGAGGGAAGCCAAGGCAGGAGCCCAAGGCAGGAGCCTGAAGCAGAGATCACGGAGGAGCAGCGCGTGCTGCTTTCTCCCAGGCTCACATCCAGCTACCTTTCTTCTTTTTAGTTTTTGCTTTATTTTCTGTATGTTTTTGCCTGTATGTAAGCAGTACCCAAAAATGCCAGAAGAGGGCGACAGATTCCCTGGGAATAGAACTACAGATGGTTGTGAATTCCTTTGTGGGTGCAGAGAAAAGAACCTGCAGGGGCGGCCAGAGCTCTTAGCCACACCCCCACCCCGCCCCATGAGCTTGCTCTCTACACAGCCCATGGCCTGCAGCCGAGGGAGGGCACCACCCACAATTAGCAATCGAGAAAACGCCCCACGGACAGGCCGATGTGATGGAGGCGGTTCCTCGGTTGAGGCTCCCTCTTACTACATGACATTTAGTTCGTGTAAAGTGACAGCTGAAGGTAACTATGACATCAAGCCAGCACAGCGGGTGTTCTTACCCACCAAGCCATCCTCCTGGCTACAACTTCACCGTTTTTTGTTTCGTTTTGTTTACCATTGTCCTGTGTTTTCTCCTTGTCTGTCTCCTGTTCTCACTCGCATCGTCAAATTCTTCCTCCACTTTCGGGCTCTGTCCTCCTTGGCTTCCCACCATAACTAAACACGCCCAGGGCTCATAAACATTCCGAGATTCCTGTACTTATAGGTGAGGACCCAAGGGAGAGCGGACCCTGGTGTATAGGACTGTCCTCCATCCCAGCCAGACAGCTTCCATCTTTGGGAGTTTGGGTGGGCCTGATCCTCAAGGACCACAGCTGGGCTTGTTGACCTCCCCTCCTGGAAGGAAGGGATGGAGAGGATCATGGGACGCTCGCCCCAATAGCCAGCCACTCCTGCCCAACCAGCTGTAGGCAACTCTGCCCTAATTGAGCCTTGGGGTCTCTGCGGAGGGACAGAGGATATGGGTGGGGGCAGTTGGGGGAGGGAGCTACGCAGTCATGTAGAGCCACCATCTTAGCTGGGTACAGCCCCTCCCGCTCGACCACCCATGCCCCTGCCTGTAACTCCTCAGCTCTTGTGAGACCGATACACTGGTTGCTCCCCAGACTGGACTTTGGCGGAATCCCACCCTGGGACTATAGGAGGAGGGGTGTTTAGGGCTCACCAAGGGGAGGAAGTTTAGCAGCAGGCCCACTCCAGCTCCAGGACATCCGAGGCTCTCTTCTGGCCTCCACTGTCACCTGGACACATGGAGTTACACTCACACATATACATAAATACAGACAAAGGTAAATCTTAAAAAATCATTTCAAATAAGGAAGAAAAGGAAGGGGGAGAATTAAACTATAGGGAGAACCTGTTCATATATCAGCGTAGGCGAGAGAAGCCACCTGGGACAGCTCGTGCCTGCACAGCTGGGGTCACTGTGATTATCTTACGAGCCTGTCCCTTTCCACAGGGTGGGATGGGGTCTTAATCTCCACATTGGCAGGGTCTACCCGGCTCCTATCGTGGTGCCTGGTGTGCACCGGTTGCTAAAAGCTTGCTGAATGAGGGAGATCATTTCCATACTACTGAAGACGATTTCTTTCCCACAATCCTGCCTCTACACCTCATAATTCCCAGTCTGTGTCAGCAGGGTCTCTGTCAAGCAATCTTCCTGGTGGCCAAGCCCACACCCTCCACAGATGACCCCTCTTATACCAGCCAGGGTGGCTGTGGAGCTCAGTAGCTTGGCTCCCGAACAGAACATTTACGTCATACCCATTGCTCTCACCGACCCCACTGCTCCAAATGTCCTTGAGGACAGAGACCACATCCTGTCTGGACTGCATGAGCAAGAACTTGTTTTTTTCTTTGCTTGGTGTGTGTGTTCATTGAACTCGGTGTTGGGATCCTATAGGAGTTCTCTTCCCAGCACGTCATGCACTCTGACCATCTTACCTCTCCTGTCTGTGGTGGCGTTTTGTTTATGATCTAACAAATAAAGCTGAAGATCAGAGTGCAGAGCTAAGTCACTAGCTAGCCATAGAGGCCAGGCAGTGGTGGCACACACCTTTAATCCCAGAACTTGGGAAACACAGGCAGACAGATCTCTGTGAGTTCAAGGCCACCCTGGGCTACACGAGATTGACTAAAAGAGAAACAGAGTTCGCACAAAGGTGATCCCAGCACTTGAGACACGCCTTTAACGCCAGCACTAAGGAAGTGGAGACAGGAAGACGTGACTGGGCAGAGAGAGGACTCTAAGGCGGAGGAGACAGGAGCTCAGGGTAGTCCAGGTAGGCACTATGAGCAGGCACTCTGAGGACTCGTAGGGACAGGGTCGCCCTGTGGTCTGAGCTTTGGTGGAGGTGACAACTCGGGTGGCTGCCGCTCTGCTTCTCTGATCTTTCAGCCTTCACCCTTAATATGTCTCCACGCTTTTATTATTACGAACAATCAGAATCATGGTGCACCTGCGCTCTCCTTTTGTCTCTTCCCCTCTCTCTCCTCACAGCCTCCTCCCCTCCCTTACCCTCCTTCCTGTATAGTCTGTGTATTTATATACAGGTGCACAGATGTGGTTTTACACATCTGTAAAGAACTCTGAGACTCGCAAATGAGAAAAAGTGGGGTGTTTGTGTAGGTATGGATTACTTTCTTTAATGTGATGATCCCCATTTTCAGCCATTTCCCAGCATACAGCACCATTTCACTCTTTTGTGTGTGTTGAGGGAGGTTTTTTTTTTTCCAAGTCAGGGTTTCTCTGTGTAGTTCTGGCTGTCCTGGAACTCACTCTGTAGACCAGGCTGGCCTCAAATTCATACAGATCTGTCTGTCTCTGCCTCCCAAGTGCTGGGATTAAAGGAGTGTGCCACCACAGCCCGGTCCATTCCATTCTTTTTTTTTTTTTTTTAAATGCTTATTTTTATTTGTGGGTATATGTGTACCACACACATGCAGTTGCCCAGGGACGCCACAAGAGGGCATCAGGTCCCCCTGGAGCTGGAGTCGCAGGTGGCTGTTGGGGGCTGGAAAACAAGCTTTCTCTTTAGAGCATCAGTTGGCTCCTCAGCCCCATCGCTCCTTTCTGTGCAGACGAATAAAATCCACTGTGCGAATGATGGCTATATCAATTGATTTGACAGGATATAGCGTCACCCAGAAAACGAATCTCTGACGGTGCCCACGAGTGGATTGCTAGGTCAGGCTAATGAGCGAAAGACCCACCGTACCCGTGGGCGGCGCTATTCTGGGAACTGAGGACAGGAGAAAGGGGAAGGCAAGCGCCATGTAACAAGCCAGGTGCGATGCTGACCATGTATAACCCATCGCTGGGGACAGGTGCAGGAAGATCTCCGGAGTTCACCGGCCAGCCCAAAGCTGAACCAGCCAGCTCCAGGTTCAGGGAGAGACTCCGGCTCACAAAATAAGGTGGCAAGAACTAGATGGAGACATCCAACATGTACTTCCAGCATCCACATGCACACACGTGTGCACACGGGAACACACACACGTGCAAACAACATAGCATGCGCGTGCACACACACACACACTCACACACACAGTAGAAATCCAGCTGAGGGCCAGCTTTCATCTTAGCTTCCTAATTGGGGTCCTAATTGGGATCAACCCACTGCCCTTTCCTACCAGAAGGAACCAAAGTCAGCCTTTTGTCAAGTATTTGACCACAGTCATGAGAAAAGTAACTAATACATGTGTGTGCCCCATGTGTTCTTCACTCATTCACTCATTCATTCACTCATTCATTCTTCTGCTATTGTTCCACTCCTAGGCTGGTTTATAACCCGGGCATGGTGCTGTGATAACACGGGGTCTCTGAGTGAGCTGTCTTAGAGTCTGTCCCATATACACTCAGGGTGGTTTAGCTGGGTAGCTCTGGTTTCAGTATTTTAAATTATTTACTTATTTATTGTGTGTGTGTGTGTATGCACGCACGCACGTGTGTGCAGGGGTGTGTGTGTGCGTGCGTGTGTGTGTGTGTGCGCGCGCGCGTGCGTGCGCGTGCGTTGGTCATTGGACAATTTGTGAGAGTTGGTTTTTAGACCGTGTGAACCCTAAAATCCCAAGGATCCAGTTCAGGTCATGTGACACTGACTAGGTCACCTGGGAAGAGGGACCCTCGACTGAAGAATTCCCTTCCTCCACCAGACTGGCCTATGGGCACGTCTGTGGTACATTTCCTGCTTTGGCAACCGATGCAGGGAGGCGGGGCCCACTGTGGGCAGCACCGCCCCTAGGCTGGGCTGTCCAGTGAGCAGAGTCCCTCCACAGTTCCACTTCAGTCCTCCCTAAAGTTTTTTATCCAGAGTGACATGCTCACAGAGTGGGTCCTCAGTCACAAGGTCACGAGATGACACCCCCAGTGTGTCAGGCTAACTCATGAGGGGCCCCGCGAGGAAGCAAGGCCCATGACAATGTCCTTGTGTACTTGGTCCTTATGTACTTACATCTGCTTGTGTGTATGTGTGCACGATATGTGTGCGTGTGTTAATCGGGTGTCCTCAATTGCCCTCCGCCCTCTATTTTGAGACAGGGTCTCTCAATGAACCCCAAGCCCAATTCAGCTCCAGCAAGCTCCAGGGAGTCTCCTGTTTTAACCTCCCCAGCCCTGGAATCACTGGCATGTAACCCTCATACCCGACTTTCTACATGGGCGACAGGAGTTTGAACTCAGGTCCTTCAGCCTGCACAGCACTGTACCAACCCAACTGTCTCCCCACCCCGGCAGTGTCTGCTTTATAGGACAACAGCCCTATTCTTTGGAGGGTTTCGGTCCCTTGTGGCCACTGCGGGGCGGGGCACATCTCACCCATTTGATAAAGCTCGCTAAGTGCAAGGTTGACTCCAGGAGCCTGTAAAGCAGCATTATACCAGCCAGCATAGAATTCCAAAACCTGTTTGATGTGCAGCAGCCCTACAAATCATCTTGCTACCAGCCTGAAGCCACTGACGGCCCTGAAAAATCCCAGAGCACAATGTGGCATTTACATGTGGGCCGCCTTGGAGGCCCCCAGGCTGTGGGCGGGGTCCTGGGTAAACACAGGCTGCACTGAAGAACCATTGTGGACACTGGGGTTCTTCCAAGTTGCTCCGGGGTCTGAAGCCGATTTGCAGCTGGACTCAAGTCATTGCCAGAACTGCTCCCTACCTCCCAACCCTCAATTTACCTTTCCTGCCTCTTTCAAAACTTAACTGAAAGAAACCGTCTCGGGGAAGCCCGTTAGCCGTTAGCTGCAGGCTGCCAACAGGAGACCTTTCCCGTTTACCGCGGGGTTAGCGCCTCTTCTGCCGCGCAGGCATGAGCCCTCAGAGAGGGGTGCCGAAGCGGGGACCCCAAGGAAGCCCCCCTACACTTGGAAGGAAGGCAGTTTAGGGTTGCCGAGGAGGGAGACCCTGTGCACTCAGGAAGGAGTCTTCTGGGTGTTGTCTCTGGCTGTTCCTGCCACATCTCAGGGACCCTGGGAAGCCCCCACTCTCCCAGGAAGCCCCTGCAGGCTCCATATGGTCCCCCTGCTGCTTTCTTCCCTTTTTGTTGAAATGCAGATGGTCCTGGGAGGGACAGCTCTGGTAAAATACCATATTTAAAGCCTGTGGTTAATTCTGGCTCTTGTGATTTAATCGACAGAAGCCTTGGAGCCTCATTTTACGTTTCTGGACCTCAGTTGTTTTTTTCTAAAACACAAAATAATGTCGCCTACATAGATGTTCTGTTTGTCTAAAACCAGGACCTTGCAGGCTGGAGACTTGGCTCAGAGGTTAAAACTCATGGCTTTTGCAGAAGACCAGAGTTCGGTTCCCACCTGTAACTCTAACTCCAGCTCCAGGGGATCTTAACGTCTCTGGCTACCGTGGGCAGCTACACGCATGCGCACCCCCCACTCTCCACATACACACATAATGGAAAAATAAAAAGAGGACCGTAAGGATCACAATTAACCAGAGAAACATACCCTTGCTTCAGGAACAATTCAACTGACCTCCCGTTGTCCCCTGGGCCTGTCAGAGCGACGGCCTTTCTAGGGACCGTCCATCCCAGACTGTCTTATTGTACCCATCAGGAGACACGTGTTTGTCAGGCTACACCTTTGTTTCTGGTATGGTTGTGGTTGTATGAGACACAGCAACCCCTGCTCTCATACTCCGATAGGTTGGAACTGCTCATCTGAGACAGCTGTGCGGACCCTGGCTCTCTGTTGAAGCTTTAGCAAAGGTATTGTCCTGCCTCTGTTTTTCTTCCTTCTGTCCTCATCCATGCCTTCGTTCCTCCCTTCCTCCCTCCTTTCCTGATTTTTTCCTCCATTGGCTGGGCAAGTACTGGGACTTGAACCCAGGACACATGGTAGGCGAACACTTTACCCCGAGCTCGCCTCTAGCACTCCACATGGTCCTTCCCACGTACTCTGAGAAGATCCCGTAGAGGGGTTCAAGACCAGCCAGGAACCAAAGGAGTTTGCCAGTTTATTTCTGGGTTCGTTGTTCCTTTGCATTCTGTTTCTTGTTCTACTGCCCAAAGCCCAGAGAAGACAGGGATAAATCCGAGGAGGTTCTCCTTCTCCTGTTGGGGACTGCAGGCCTCTGCCCTGCTGGCACACAGCTGTTTCCTGAATTTAGGGTGTCTCCTGTTGGACTGGCTGGGATCTCCAAGCCCACAGGTTACAGCTTGAATGAGAAACACACACACACACACACATACACACACACACACACACACACACACACACACAGACTCCTATTTTGAACAACAAACACACACAGACATGCACACAGATACACATATAGACACACAAACACACACACACAGACTCCTATTTTGAATGACAGACAGACAGACACACAGACACACACACACAGAACTAGCTGGAAGAATCTGTTCAGGGCAGGTCTGAAGGTCAACCCCACCCCATTTCTCTGCTCCCTGATTTACTATGATGTGGATGCCTCTGCCATTTGTCCACCTCCTATACAGTTGGCTGCTGCCCTCCCTGCCATGGAAGACAGAAACTCTCGAGTCTCTATCCCAGCGGCTCAAAGGTAACTCCTATCTCACACCACTGCAATTTGTCAGGACATAGACCCGAACCTGCGAGGGCATGAGGTTATCTTGGGCTGGCCACCAGGAAGAGGTCTAAGGCTTACATCAACTGTCCAAGGTCAAGAGATGCAAGGGGTCTCAAAACAGACGCAACCATGATGGATGTGAGAGTTCAAACCAGCAGAGAGGCCTGACGCTAAGCAAGTTGTGTGTGTTGATCACTAACCACTCACGTCAGGTCCTGAACCGAAACTGTTTGCAGGGCAGAGAATTCCAGGCTGGCCTAGGCCGCATAGCTAGGCTTCCCCTTTCAAGGGGTGGCAGTCTTGCTTAGTGGCAGAGCCTTGCTTAGCATGTGCAAGGGTTTGCATTTCATCCCCGGCACTGCAAAAAAAGAAAACAAAACCCACAGGGTAAACTGAAGGTTGGAGGACAGGAGAAATTACTCCAGTAAGTAGTTCAAAGGAGGACTAGAGAGGAGGCTCAGGAGCAGGAGCACTGGCTGCTCTTGAGAGGACCTGAGCTTGGTTTCCAACACCCACAACCTCCAGGAACACCGGCTCTAGAGGATCTGGTGCCCTCTTCTGGCCTACAAGGGTACCTGCAAACAAAAACAAATCTTAGAAAATAGCCGCTCAAAGGAATAGGGCAAGCTAAAAGCGAGCATCTGCTTTATAACCTACATATCACTTTGTTCAACATTAGTGTCTATTTTTCTGGTTTCTTGACGCAGGGTGGTGACATGTAGCCCTGGCTTGCTTTGCACTGGCTATGTATCCAAGGCTGACCTCGAACCTGTGACAACCCTAGCCTCTCTAGTAATAGGATTGCAGTCATGTGGCACCATCTTCCACCCTTGGTAGCTTTGTTTTATTTTGTCGTTTGTTTAAGACAGGGTCTAGCTATGGAAGCCATGCCTGCTTCAAACTCACTATGTAGTCAAGGCTTGCCTTGAACTCAAGATGTAGTTCAGGCTGGCCCAGAATTTTGTGACAATATTTCTGTCCTCGCTTCTCAAATGCTGAGAGTACAGGCATGTACCACTGTGTCTGGATCAACTCGTGTATTTTACAATGTGTGTGTTCATTTGGAACCTCGGTTTATTCTTTAATTTTGCATATAAAACTGTATACAATAACTTCTATGTTTAACGTTATACAGTAGAGGCTAAGTTCACTTACTACCAAGATAGCAGATCAATAGCCATGAGCGTAATCATCTAAAGATAGCAGGACAGACACAGCTATGTAAGGATGAGGATGGGTCTGGAGAGGGGCTCAGTGCTTAGGAGGGCGCACTGCTGTTGAAGAGGACGCAAGTTCAGTTCCCAGTGCTGACCTCAGATGACCCACACTGCCTGCAAATCCAGCTCAGGGGATCCATCACCCCCCCCCCCGAGTGAAAAGACCTCCAAGACCAAGCTCTCAGCACAAAGGAGATTGTTTGCCCCATAGGAACAGAGGGCGGGGATAAGGGACAAAGACGGGAGGTAGAGGACAAGAGGATGAGAGAGAGGGGAAGGGAACGGGGTGGGGGGGGCAGAGGGACGTGTCCCAGGCTGGAGGTGGGGGTGGGGAATGCAGAAAATGAAGGACCGTCTCTGGATAGAGAGAAGACAGACGCGGCCCACAGGAAAACGGCAGTTTATGTAAAGGGAGAATGGGAACCCCGTGTTGGGATGAGGTGCTTAATTTTGATTGGACATGCTAATTAGGGGAGCCAAAGGGGCTTTTGGTTGCTGGATTTCAATACTTTGATAGCTGGATCTTGGTGGTCAGCCTCAGGAGGAGGAAGTGGCTGAATAAGGAATAGGCCTTGGTGGCTAGCCTTAGGAATGCCGTCTAATGGCTTTTAACAAGGCAGAGGGGACGGAGGAAGGGCAAGGCCTGCCAGAGTCCTGTTTGCCATGCTCAAGTTAGCTAGAGTCTGGACACAGAGGGTAGGTACCTCAACACACACACACACACACACACACACACACACACACACACACACACACACACACACACACACTACCCACCCCACAGAGAGCGGATAGCACAAACAAAAGAGGCTGACCAGAAACAAGCTGCCCGCCCGGCACTCACGCCTGCGTGGTGCTGAGCACAGGCGATGGAAGACAGCGCAATCTGCAGGAGGCAGTGTGGTTTGACAGCCCTACTCTAGGACCCAGTCGGCTGGAATTCAGACCGGGTAGTGCCACGGGCATAAACCACTGTGGATCCCACCAGGCGCCCGACCAAGCCCTGCCAAGGGTACCACCAGCATCAACTACTCCTCAGACTGCTAGGCGCCTGGTCTGGTATCCCACTCCCTGGACGTCTACGTTACCCATTAAAAAGGTGGCCAGGCTGGTATTTGTTTCTCGGAGGTGGAAAGAGCCTCGGGAGAAGGACCCGAAGCCCGGTTTTCCATCACATTGTGTTTCAGCGCTCCATCTTTTCCTGTCTGTTGACTTCTAAGAAGCCCCGCCAGACTCAGCCAGAGCGAATGAGCAAATAAAAGGATTGCTTTGTAGCCACTTGGGGGCCTTGGAACTTTATCTTCATTTGCACAGGAAAACAAAACAAGTCAAAACAGTGTGTGCCTGCAGGAGCAGGAGCGGAGAGGGAAGGATGGAGAGAATAGCCCCATTACCAGCGGAAAAGCCTCTTGCTGCAGGGAACGGAGGCCGGGGTACGTTCTGCTTAGGTGGCGCTTTAGACCCATCTCTGGGGCATGGGGAGGGGCGGTAGCACGGTTTTCAGTGCTGTACGAGGGAATAGTATGAACAGAGAAATTAAAAGTAATCCCCAGAGGTGGGGAGACGGCTTAGTTGGCAAAGTGCTTGCTGGACAAGCATGAAGTCTTATTCAATCCCCAGCACCTACATGAAAATCTGGGCCTGGGGATGGAGAGATGGCTCAGAAGTTGAGTAGACTGCTCTTCCAGAGGACTCAAGTTTGGTTCCCAGCACCCACATCAGGTAACTCATAGTCTCCTGTAACTCCAGCTCCAGGGGATCTGACACCTCTGGCCTCCAAGGACACCTGCACTCACTACACCTATACACACACACACACACACACACACACACACACACACACACACACAAGAAGAAGAAGAAGAAGAAGAAGAAGAAGAAGAAGAAGAAGAAGAAGAAGAAGAAGCTGGCCCCAGTAACCCCTGTGCTAGAGAAATTGACACAGGTAGGTTCTTGGGGCTCACTGGTCAACCAGCCTACTCACGAGGTAGGCGCTAGGTCAATGACACACCTATCTCAAAAGGCACCTAAGCAATGACATCCAAGGCTGGCCTTTGTCCTCTACTCAAGTGCATCACGTGAGCCCACATACACACGTAGCCCCCTGGCATGAACATATATGCACACAAGTGATTCCCATCTGGAAGAACGTCGTAGAAACATACACCCAGAAGTGGCAACTACTTACAATAGTTGTAAGTAGAGGCCACTAAGAGGTTAAGACGAGAGGATGATGAATTATAGGCCAGAGGGGACAATGTAATGAGACCCTGTCCCAAAAGATCCAACACCAAGCAAACACATTCAAAAATATCTCCAAATGTTAGGTGTCATCTGGCAAAATGATGCTCTCAGCCCCAAAGGCCTTCTGCTCTAACCCCCAAATGGCTTTGCCCCACTTATAACTCTGACTTGTTCAAATTCTTAATTAATCCATTTATCTTGTAAAAAATTAAAATGTTATATGAAAGCCCAAGCCCCAGGAGCCTATATCGCTATGAGTTGATGTACATAAATTTTAAAAGAGTAAATTGGACATAGCGGCTGGGAACCCTGGCTCAGTCATTAAGAGCACTGGCCATCTCTTCCAGAGAACCTGAGTTCAATTCCCTGTGCCTCCATAGTGACGCCGCAACTGCCTGCAACTCCAGTTCCAGGGGACCCCACACTCTCTTCTGGCTTCCGTGGACACGATTCATGCGTGTGATGCAGAGATGTACATACAGGGAAAACACCCATGCACATTAAAACAAAATGAGTAAGTCCTTAAAAATATAAGATCTTTAAAAAGCTACAGAGAGCCATACCTAGGTATCATAAAACTGCTGGAGCCATGTTACAGAAAAATATCCTAAATTTTAAAGAAATTTAAAGAGTGCTGCCCGGCGATGGTGGCGCACGCCTTTAATCCCAGCACTCGGGAGGCAGAGGCAGGTGGATCTCTGTGAGTTCGAGGCCAACCTGGTCTACAAAGCGAGTTCCAGGAAAGCCTCCAAAACAATACAGAGAAACCCTGTCTCGAAAAACCAAAAAAAAAAAAAAAAAAAAAAAAAAAAAAAGAGTGCAATACCATGTATAATTGTGAACACATCAAATGCATATTTCAAAGTTAAGACATCTCATATTAGCCTGGCGTTGGTGGCACACGCCTTTAATCCCAGCACTCGGGAGGCAGAGGTGACCGGATCTTTGTGAGTTCGAGACCAGCTTGGCCTACAAGAGCTAGTTCCAGGACAGCTTCCACAGCCACAGAGAAATACTGTCTCGAAAAACCAAAAAAATAAAAATAAAAAATAAAGAGCGGACTTGTTTGTGGAACAAGTCTGTTGATCTATAAGTTCATCTGCCATTCATCTAAAACCAGTTCTCCAGCACACAGCATGGAGCATTTAAAAACGAGGAGGAGGACAGACTAGAATCACACTACCAACTGATGCCTGGCAAAGCTAGAACCAAGAATGAATGGGATTCAAGGTGAGACTTTCACAAGAGAGAGGCTAGACAGGACAAGAAACCACCAGGACAAAACCATGTTAGAGTGGGTCCGGGGTGGGCTGGAGAGATGGCTCAGTGGTTAAGAGCACTGGCTGCTCTTCCAGAGGACCTGGGTTCAGTTCCCAGCGCCTACATGGCAGCTCACAACTGTCTGTAACTCTAGCTCCAGGAGATCTGACATCCTCACACAGACATACATGCAGACAAAACACCAATGCACATAAAATATAAATAAATAAAATAGTGTCACTAAAAAAGAAAAAGAGGCAGCAGCAGCGTTGGTGGCACACGCCTTTAATCCCAGCACTCGGGAGGCAGAGGCAGGCGGATCTCTGTGAGTTCAAGACCAGCCTGGACTACCAAGCGAGTTCCAGGACAGCCTCCAAAGCCACAGAGAAACCCTGTCTCGAAAAAACAAAACAAAAAAATCTATGTTGTTAGCCTTGACACATTTTTTTTTCTTTCCTTTTTTTGGGGGGGCGGGTTCGAGACAGGGTTTCTCTGTATTGCTTTGGAGGCTGTCCTGGAACTCGCTTGGTAGTCCAGGCTGGTCTGGAACTCACAGAGATCCGCCTGCCTCTGCCTCCCGAGTGCTGGGATTAAAGGTGTGCGCCACCAACGCCCGGTGATTATTTTTTATACGTTTGGTTTTTCAAAACATGGTTTCTCTGTGTGTAGCCCTGGCTGTCCTAGAACTCACTATGTAAACTAGGCTGGTCTCCAACTCCCAGAGATCCTCCTGCCTCTGCCTCCCAGTGCTGGAATTAATGGAGTGCACCCCTCCCCAACCTTGGAAAAAAAACAAAAAACAAAAAACAAAATCTTTAGGGTGGGGGATGGGAATGTGGCTCTGTTGGTGCCCTTGCTTAGCATGTGCAAAGGCCTGGGTTGGATCCCTACTACTGTATAAACCTTGTGTGGTAGCTTCCACTTCAATTCCAAGAGAAGGGAGGGTCAGAAGTTCAAGGTCATCCTCAGCTACATGGTGAGGTCAAGGACAGCCTGCACTACTTGAGACCCTGTCTTTTAAAAGGATATTTACTTGTTTATTTACTTGTATGTTATGTGCATATAGTGTACGTTTGTGTGTGTGTGCGCGCGTGTGCATGTGTGTATGTATGGATGTCAGAGGACAATGTCAGCTGTCTGTCCTCCTGTCCTCAACTTTCACCTTGTTTGAGGCATCGAGTCCTACTGTTCACCTACGCGCATAAGCCAGTTAACTGGCCACAAATCCGGGGATTCTCCCGTGGTCCCCGCCCATGCCACCATCGGGTACAGCACCGTGGGGTTCTGAGGATTCTGAAATCCCCTTGCTTCTATTGCAAACCCTCTACCTGTTAAGCCACCTCCCCAGCCCAGTCTTCAGGCTGCCCTCTAGCGGCTTTGCTCCCTGCCTGCTCCTCGGACCCTCTTGATGTGGCTGAGTCAGGAAGCCACCAAGTGCCAGCCACCAGCTAGCAACCATCAGCCAGTCTCCTTCCTACCCAAGCTAATGTGGTGGGTGTTCCCGATCTTCCCACACAGACTGTGTGCTCATCCCGGAGACGGCTAACCTGTGAGGATGTGGCTAGCATCAGCGGTCATGGCACAGACCCAGCATCGCCGGTCGCTTCTGTAGAGGTTGCTGGACTGGCCGAAAGAGCTACCAGAAAGGACAGCTAATGCAGAGAGAGAGAGGTCTCCAGCCAGCCCCACCCCGGCGCCACACAGACTTGTGTTGGCAGGGAGGTTATTTTTGGATCGAGTACATATAGCCTGTTTAGGAAGTCATCTGTTCTGGAAGTTATTTAAAAAAAAAAAAAAAAAGGCTGTGAAGCTTAATGGAGGAGGAGCTAGCTGACCAGAGGTCAGAGGTCACCGAAGGAGCGGTGAACTGAGGTCAGCCGTGTTAGCAAGCACTTTTATGGGGCCAGCCCTCTCGCTGCCCCCCTACCCCACATGCTTTATTCCACTGGCTGGCCTGCAGCAATCCTCTTGCCTCATCTTCCCAGGCTGACAGACATAAAGCACAATGCGTAGCTCTTTCGTTTTGTTTGTTTTGAGACAGGGCCTCACTCTATAGCTCAGACTGTCCTGAATCCAGTGTGTAGTCCCCAGTGGCTTTGAACTCCTGACCCTCCCACCTCCACTTCCTGAGCGCTCGGCTTATAGGATGAGCCACTATACCCGTTACAGCTTAAAAATAATAATTTATTTGTGTGTATGTCTGTAAGAGCCCTGCGTGAGTTTATGTGTCCTGAGTGCGTGTAGTTGCTTGTGGAGGCCAGGGAAGGCTGGGGTCCCTGGACTAGAGCTAAAAGTGTTTGCCAACCACCTGATGAGGATTCTGGGAACTGAACCTGGGTCCTTCTTAACCACCGGGCCACCTCTCTAGTCCCAAACTCCTAACCTCTTGATTTTTATGTAAGTATGAACTTGTTCTTTGAAGGACTCTTGAGAAGAATGTGGTTGACTTCATGCATATTCATAAGCTCTCTAAGATAGAATCCTGAAGAAATGCAGGATCTATACCTTAAAATGATGTGGACAAAAAACAAAAAATGATAGGTATCAAGTGAGAGGTACTTAAAAACGTGTGTGTCCGGCAGTGGTGGCGCAGGCCTTTAATCTCAGCACTCAGGAGGCAGAAGCAGGCAGATCTCTCTGAGTCTGAGGCCAGCCTGGTCTACAGAGTGAGTTCCAGGACAGCCTCCAAAACTACAGAGAAACCCTGTCTCAAAAAACAAGCAAACCAAACAAAAAAGTATGTGTCTTAGTTACTTTTCTATTGCTGTGATAAGACATTACAACCAAGGCAACTTCTAGAAGAGTGTTTAGGTGCTCACAGTTCCAGAAGGTTCAAGTCCATGACCACCATGGTCAGGAGCAGGCAGCAGGTAGGCAGGCATGATGTTGCAGCAGTAGCTAAGAGCTTACACCCTGACCCACAGGTTTTTGTTTTGTGTTGAGACCGTGTTTCTCTGTGTAGCCCTGGCTGTCTTGGAACTTGCTCTGTAGACCTGGAACTCAGAGATCTGCCTGCCTGCTTAAAGGCTTGCACCACCACCACCTGGCAGCCCTAAACTCTGCCCCTACAGGCCTAGTCTCCCACAAAGGCATTATCCAGTCTGTATTTCGACAGAGACCCAGATGTGAAGCCCCCAAACCAGCTGATGGTGTCAATCAGAAACTGGGGAGCATGGAGTCAAGGAGGGGGGTACAAAACCTGACAATGGCTTTAAAGAGGGTGGGACCATGGGCTTTTTAAACCTCAAAGCCCATCCCCAGTGACACACCTCCTCCAGGGCCACACCTCCGAATACTTCCCACACATTTCCGCCAACTGGGAAACAGGTATTGAAACACAGGAGTGTGCAGGGCCGTTGCCATTTAAAACACTGTAATGTGTAAGGGCAGCTAAGGAGTAAACTGTAGTTCCATTTGTTTGCCGGCTGCATATCATGGGCTACTTTAGAATAACTTTTATTGGTTCAGTAGCTACGACGGAACGTAGAGACAGTGCAAGCCCAGCCACCTGAATTTGATCTCCGAAGCCCGTGTAACAGTGGAAGGAGAGGACCAACTCCACAAAGTTGTCCTCTGACCTCCACGCAAGATCTGTGGCATGCATACCCACATACAATCATTCACACACACACACACACACACACACACACCTGATAATAAAGCAAAAAAGAACTAGAGACATTCTCCCCTGAAAGAGTCATCATCTTTTCCTGCTTCAGAGCTTCTGCATGGAGCCTGGAGCTTGACCCAGTCAGCCGCTCCCTCTGCTCTACCTCTCTGCACCCCTACAGCTTGCCCGACGCAGCCACAAGCACAACATCTGCCTCACAGGTGTGTCAAACTGTCACCAGGACCCGGAGGCTGCCATCAACCGCCGGGTCACCCTGGATCTCACGCCTCCGGTGTCTCCGCCCGTGCCTGGCTACTTTACCATGATGGCCTGGCTTTGAGGAATGGAATGGCCGAATATGCCTGGGAGATATCAAGAAGCCAGGGTGTCAGGACTGGAGACAGACGACTCCCTGGGTTGGGTATTCACTGGCCGTTCCTCCACAGGGGCCAGGTGTGATTCCCTGCACCTACACGACAGCTCACAATCATCTGTGACTCCCTGGCTGGCCTCTACAGGTACTCTCATGCGTGTGACACATGGCACACAGATATTCACACAGGACAAAACCCTCACACACATAAAAATAATTTAAAAAAGAAATCTGGCAATATACCGTTTGGACCAGGCAAGAAATGAGCATAAACTAAGGCTAAGCATTCATAACTAGTAAGACGTCTCCATATCATGATTTGGTTGTCCAAAAGAAAAAGCCTGCTACAGACCATCTATAGTAGTTTCACAAAACACCCTTTTCGTGTATCAGTAATAGCAAATTTATAAAGTTGGAAGAACTGAGTGAGTGGCCTGGGCTCATAAATGTGGTAGCTTTGGTAAATAGTATGGTGACATCTTCAGTACTGTCCTCAGCAGGCTACAAAGGCCTTGTTCAAGATTCTACAGTCATTTAAATCTGGGTGCCCGGGGAGCAGGGGATCATCGTCTCAGAGTCTGGAGGGGCCTTAGTGCAGACGGCGTTCCTGCGTAGCGGTGGTCTCCATTCCCTTAGGAGACATTGTCTACCAGATCTGTTGTTCCTGCAGTCCCAGACGACTGTAGGAGGAGAGACACGGGGTAGAGGAGATGATGCCAAACGGAGGCAGGTGGGCAGCCTTTCTACTGTGTCCACTGTGCACAGACATCTGCCCCTCAGTCAGGGGAACTCTTCACTTTAGCACAAGCAGCCACAGTCTTTGTCACAGTGTGTGGGAACAGCAGCTGCAAACAGTGGGATGTACGGATCTCCCAACATGTGGAGGCCTATTGATTGTGATAATTAACACCGGTTAATTCTCCTGTATTTGACAGGGTCGAGAGTCACCTAGGAGACAAACCTCCAGGCATGTCTGAGGGGGTTTGTGCCTTAGGTCACCTGAGGTGGGAAGACCCTGGCTTTTTTTACTCTTTGCTCTTTGTCCCCCTACCCCAGCTCCAAATAAACACACATTGAGTCTTACTATTATTTATGAATCCCTGGCCTTAGCTTGGCTTGCTCTAGCCAGTGTTTCTTAAATTATCCTGTCTACCTTTGCCTCTGGGCTTTCATCTTTCTCTATTCTGTCTGCTTTTCTTTACTTGTTACTCTGTGGCCTGCTGTGTAACTGTGTGGCTGGCCCCTGATGTCCTCTTTATTTTCTCTTGCTTCCTCTTTTTTCTCCTTCTATTTATTCTCTCTGCCTGCCTATCCTTTCCTGCCTAACTATTGGCCGTTCAGCTCTTTACTAGACCAATCAGGTGCTTTAGAGGGGCAAAGTAACACAGCTTCACAGAGTTAAACAAATGCAACCCATCTTTGCATCATGAAACAAATGTTCCACAGTATAAAGGAATATAACACATCTTTAACTAATCTTCCGCAACAAAGACCCAACCTAAATTCGAGTGATCTTCCATAAACTGTGGTCCCTGCTTGAATAAAAAGAGACAGCAAGGTGAGCACCAACCTGCCCCCACTGCCTGCTGACTGTGGATGCCGCGTGACAATGTGATGAGTCACCTTGTGCTTCTGCTGCCATGACCTCCTGCCGTAATGTACGGTGACCTTAAGTTGTGAGCCAAAAGAAGCCTTTCCTTCCAGAAGTTGCTTTTGTTAGGGGTGTTTCATCACAGCCAGAGGTGAGTGACTGACCTAGACCATTAGAAGACTTTGCATATTTTCTTTTGCCTTAAATGCCAGAGAAGCCACCAGAGCCCTACCGTGTGTCCACCACAGGAGGGAAGACAGGTGGAACAATGTGTTAGTTTGGTGGTGGGGCTGTGACAAAATACCATAGACTGGGTCATTTATAAGAAGTAGAAACTTTGTTTCTCGTGGTTCTGGAAGTTCCAGTCGTGTTTCAGGGGCTGAGCTCTGAGAAGTCTCTTGTGTCCAGCACGTGGATTCCCTGAGTCTCCGCATCGGATAGACTGTTTCTCATGGCAAAATGAATGCCCTCTAGGCCATCGTCTTTTCATGAAGATAAACAGATAAGCCGGAAGGTGAGTTTTGGACATAGATGTTCAAATTAAATTATAGCACAGAGGCAGATTTAGGCAAGAGTGTTGGTAAGAAAATAAGTCTGAGAAAGTAGATTTTCAAGATTCAGATAATATATATATAAAACATATATATATATACACTATATCTACAGTTGTGTCTGTAGTGGGTATGTGTGTGCATGTTTGTGTGGTTACGAGTGTAAACATGCTTGTAAAGACAAGAGGACATCCTTGGGTGTTCCTTAGGCACCGTTCACCTTGTTTTTGAGGCAGGGTCTCATACGGTGTCTCCCCAAGTAACCAGCAAGCTCTGGGATCTCGTACTGTTTTCACATTGCTGGGATCACAAGCACAGGTGACCACGACTGTTTTTCTCTTAAACATCTGACCTAGGGATCAAGCTCATGTCTTCATGCTTGTTCAGCAAGTGCCCGACTATCGGAGCCATCTTCCTAGCCCTTGAGGACATGTTCTTGTTGTTGCTGTTTGTCTTTTGAGACAGAGTTTCTCTATGGAGCTCTAGCTGTCCTGGAGGTCAAAGGAAAGAAAATGGACATCAAGAACAATTCATTGGGAGCAACCAGGGGACAGTAGGAATGTTGGCTAGGATTGGGAAGATGGGAAAGCAAGAGCCATGGACCCTGCAAATTCGGAACTCTATCAGACATTCCGAGGAGATGGCACGTTGATTGTTGATTTTTGTCTTACCTATTTATTTATTTTCGGGATGGGCTCTCATGGAGCCCATACTGGCTCCAGATTTAAGTACATAGCAACAGGGATGACCTTGAACTCCTCACCCTTCAGCCTAATGTGCACGCACACCATAAAAGGCTTATGCAGCACCGTGGGTCAGAACCAGGTTTCCTGCATGTTGGACAAGCCCTCTGCCAGCTGAGTCACAACCTCAGACCAAATGTTTCTTCTCCGTCAAGTTGATGGGTTGGGTCTGGGAATATCTAAATGTTATTCAACCACATTAAAGAGCTGGGGAGATGGCTCAGCCGTAAAGGCGTGGCTCACCACCAACCACGTTAAAAGCATCTAACACTGTTGTCAGGTTTGCTAAACTAAAAACTATGCATATCAAGCAACCTCAGTAACGGACCTACAGAGATTACACATTATACATGTGTTTATGTGTTTGAGACGTGTGTGTGTGTGTGTGTGTGTGTGTGTGTGTGTGTGTCTGTATTGGCCAGTCTTGCTTTGAACTCTGGATTCAAGGGATCTTCCTCACTTGGTCGGTCTTCCAAGTATTTACTATACTACCTAACCCACGGCACACCAGTTTAAAGATAGCCATTTTTCTTTTGTTCTGAGACAGGGTTTCTCCGTGTAGCCCTGGCATTCCTGGAACTGGATCTGTAGACCAGGCTGGCCTGGAACTCACAGGTCTGCCTGCCTCTGCCTCCCGAGTGCTGGAATTAAAGGCGTGCGCCACCACTGCCATCTGATAGTCATTTTTAATAGAAAAAAAGGAGCTTATAGAACGAATGGATGCATGCTTCACTATGTATTTCATTGGAAGCATGCAAGCAAACAGATTAGAATACCAGCCGTGACCATTTCAGGTGTTGGGATTTACTGTGATTTTATTCCTTGGTCATTTAAGATGGCCTCAACATTCAAGTACTGTCTTAGGTAATTGGTGTTTGCTTTTTTTCAAGGCAAGGCCTCCTGTATCTCAAGCTGACCTAGAATTCTCTGTGTAGCTGAAGATGACCTTGGATTTCTGGTCCTTCGGCCTCCATCTCCCCTGTGCTGAGATCACAGGTGTGCACCCTCATGCTGGGTTTATGTGGTGCTGGGGGTGGAACCCAGGGCTTCTAGGTAAGCATTCTTCCAATTAAGTCACATCCCTACTCCAACTATTTGGGGTTTTGTTGTTGCTGTTGTAGTTTGTTTTAATAAAGAGAATCCACAGAGGCGTCTTGCTCTGCACAGTGCGTGGCTGGGCCACCTGTCAGTTGCGAGGGCGTCAAGATGATGCAGTGATGCAGGCAAAGGACCAGGTGTGGAGCCCCAAGGCAGCCAGGCCCCGCCTCAGGGCTGCGTGGGGCCAGGAGAAGTGGGCGGGCCGAAGGGCGCGCCTACAGATCACGTGGCGGACGCGGACCAATGGACGTCTCGGAGCCCACCTTGAGGCCGGGGCGGGGCGCCGGGCTGGCGTCACCAGGACAACGGGCGTCGCCGGCGCCGTGTGACTCCGGGCTGTGGGCGCGCTCGCGGCCATGGTGAGTCTGGGGCCCGCGCCCGCGGGACAGCGGAGATGCTGGGCGCCCAGGGGAGGGTGCGGAGGAGAGCCAAGGCCGGCGGGGCGGGGCCGGGCTGGGCAGTGCAGGGCCGGGTGAGGCCGGGCAGGACAGGGCAGGGCTGATCGTCTTGGTCCTGAAGAAGGACACCCTAGGTCCCCCGGTCCTGCACGCACCGGGAAGCTGTGCTCTCCCATGCTCGGTGTCTGCATCACACACCGGGACCTCCACTCGGTGGACCAGCCCGCCGCCGTGACGCCGTTCGGCCCGAGCGTGCCCGGGAAGCCACCGGAGGGTGTGGTTGCATAGATACCCACAGCCACACTCTCCAGTCTGCGTACTTCAGTCTGCATTTATGCAATGATGCCAACATCTGTCTCAAGTTCAGCGTCCTAGCACCAGGGGATTTAGTGGGTGACTTCGGAGAGACCCCTTACAAACGGGGGACGTTGAGCTGGACTTCTGTTTTTCCTTCTGAGTGCTGCATCCTCAGGGAGGGGTCTAATGGAGCTGTCATTAGTACGTTGTAAACACCTGAAGCCGTTAGCTTTGCTCCATAAACTTGGAAGACTGTGGGCATTGCCACCTGGCCTCCATTAACTCCGTGTTTGAAGCCTTAATTGACTTGGCCTGGGTGCCGAATGGGCAAGGTTCAGGTGCGACTTCTCGAGAGGCCTCCATCTGTATAAAAGTGGGCTCCCCTGGTTCGTGACACACCCTGGGAATAGGATATTTGAGGGTTAGCTAACAGAGACGTGCCTAGGTTTAAGACGTGCATTATCTAGGGGGGCTGGTGAGATGACTCAGTGGGTAACAGCCCTTGTTGCCACTGCTGACAACCCGAGTTCCGTACCCCTGACCCACGTGGTGGGAGCAGAGTCCCGTAAAGTTCCCTCTGATCTTCATTCACAGAAGTAATAAAATGTCAAAAAAATGTGTTTACCATGTATGATCAGATGGGCGTTTGCTCGGCGCGCGCGCGCGTGTGTGTGTGTGTGTGTGTGTGTGTGTGTGTGTGTGTGTCTACCTTACTTTTTTTGACAGGTTCTCTCAGGGAACCTGGAGCTTTGGGCATCTTCTGTGTGTCCCACCCTCGGTCTCCTCTCCTCGCGGCTGAGGTTAGACCCTGCACGCAAGCGGGTTGCACTGGGCAGCGTCCTGTGTTCCTACCTGTGGGGTAGGAAGTGTCTTGTTAGGCTGCCTTGGCTCTGAGCCATCCGGAGGGACCGGCATGTTGTCCCAGCCTGGGGTTACATGCTGGGGCAGAGTGGGCAGGCCTCAGGCTCTCCTGGCTCTGCATCCGTCCCCGTGGCAAAGCTGAGTGCGAAGGGGTTAGCAGGCACGGCGCGTGGATGTGTTCACGATTCCGCGTGGGAGTTTGCCCGGCTCCTCAGCTTGTGTGCCGGACTCGGCTCCGCTGGCTGTGCCTGGCAGGACCGATGATTTACACAACGCCTTCCACCACTCGGTGAAAGAGCAGCGTTTAAAATGCCGTTGCCTTCTCTTGGCTCCCTCTTTCTTTGGGCTCCTGTTTATTCCCTTAGAAAAGGAACAAAAGTTCCTTCTCATCTCCTTTCACCGTTCTCAATTTCTACTGTGGTCAAGACCTCGAGCGGTGGGTTTGATTTTAGTCTGGGACACTGTGTGCCAGAGACCTTTCCTTGGTGCTAGTGTTGTTCAATTCAGCTCATAAAATAAATGTATCTTTTAGATAGTATGTCATGTCGATATATTTTCCCATTTTAATTCATTGTTTCCCTCTATTTTGCACCCCACTTTCTGTTTTTGTCTGTAACCAGCTCTTCTTAAAGGCTTGGGAAATATGAATTTGGGGAAAACGTCAAACTCAAATGTTTAATAGCAGTTTTCCACTATAAAGTTGCTTTTTTACTTTTTTTTTTTTTGAGACCGAGTCTATCTTGGAACCTGAATTAGTCTAGACTGGCTGGCTAGTCAGTCCCGGAAATCACCTGTCTGCACTGCTGGGGTTGACGAACATGCCACAGGGACGGCTGGGGTTTTGTTGGTGGTTTATGTGTGTTCTGGGGATCAAACCCATGTCCTCATTCCTATGTGACAAGCACTTCGCTGTGTGTGTGTAAATTTTTGTTTCTTTTTAAAGATTTAATAATTATGCATAGTGTTCTGCCTGTACATATCCCTGCAGGCCAGAAGAGGGCGCCAGATCTCATTACAGATGGTTGTGAGCCACCATGTGGTTGCTAGGAATCAAACTCAGGACCTCTAGAAGACCAGTTAATGCTCTTAACCTCTGAGCCACCTCTCCAACTTCCCTCCCCCCTCCCTGCTTTTTTTGGTGATTCTCCTGCCTCAGTCTCCTGGGTGCTGGGATTGCTGGCATCTGAGCAGCTAACAAGGGCTCTGGTAGAAATTCAAGGCCAGCTTGGGTAATTTATTGAGATCTTGTGTCAAAGTGAAGGGACTTGGGATGCAGCCCAGCGGTAGAGCACTCATCTGGCATGCACAAGGCCGGAAATCCCCACAGCACCAGGGGAGGAGCTGACTGGGACAGAGCCACTTACAGGATGCGAGCTGTGCTCAACGATGATACAAAGTAGTTGTCTGGATCCCTGCTCCTGATGTTGAGGCTTGGATGATTTCAGTTGCTCTAGTGGCTTCCTTCCCTAGAGCCTGAGTTCTGGGCTGATCACAGTGAATTCCTGCACCCCTCCACCCATGGGAATGACATCATATATATATTTAGTAGACCTAGATTAAGTCCTTTTCCTAGTCCCACAGTAGTTGGTCCGTGGCCAAGTAAGGATTTAAACTCACTCAGGTGTTCTCCAAGGCCTACGATCTTAACCTTCACACCAAGGCCTTCCAAACTGAAGTCTGTGCTACACTAAGAGTAAAATCTCAGAGAAGGGACTGGAGAGATGGCTCAGTGGTTAGGAGCACTGGTTGCTCTTCCAGAGGACCCAGGTTCAATTCTGACACCCATGTGACCTCTCACAACTGTCTGTAAATGCAGTTTTCTGGGATCTGACGCCCTCTTCTGGTCCCTGCAGGCACCAGGCATCCAAGTGGTGCACAGACATACATGCTGGCAAAACACCCCTGTGTGTAAATAAAAAAAGGGAGGGAAAGCCAGGCGTTGGTGGTGCACGCCTTTAATCCCAGCACTCGGGAGGCAGAGGCAGGCGGATCTCTGTGAGTTCGAGGCCAGCCTGGTCTACAGAGCAAGTTCCAGGACAGCCTCCAAAGCAATACAGAGAAACCCTGTCTCGAAAAACCAAAAAAAAAAAAAAAAAAAAAAAAAAAGAATTGCAAAGCATCCTGGTTTGGTTCCTAGCACCCGCGTGGCAGCTCACACTGCCTGCAACTCCAGTTCCAGGGGATCTGTTGTCCTTTCTGGCCTCCTGGGCACTGCAGGCACGCGACATGCATTCATACAAATATATACACGTGCACATAGATAAAAGTAAATCTTTCAATGTTTGGGGGCTGGAGAGATGGCTCAGTGGTTAGGAGCACTTGTTCTTGCAGAGGGCCCGAGGTGGGTTCCTAGTGTTCCTAGCACCTACATGGTAACTCATAGCTACCCTTTGACCCCTGCAGGCACCAGGCACACACATGGTGCACATACTACAATGCAGGCAAAGTACTCACATAAAATAGTGTCTTGTCAGCCAAGCCAGAGGAAGACCAATCTCTCCCCCTCCTCTCTACCTCCCCTCCCCCCTGACAACCTGTCTATTAATATTGACTGATGACAGCTTTCAGAATTAGTTCTGGTTGTGTTTACATTTGTTTATGTACTGTGTGTGTACAAAGGGACATGGTTTGCTCCCGGCTCTACGATGGCATGTTGACGGCCGTGTTCTGCAGTCACAGCTGCTGAAGCTCTGGAGTGCTTGGTGTCTCTCCTGTTCACAGACAGCATTCACAGCACTCCTCCACCCCCCCCCCCTCGCCCCCAGCTCCTCCTCTCTTTCCACCGCCATCGTCCACCATGCTTGTTAAGTGAAGCTTTTTCTTTGCTAGCCGCTTTGGTTTATCTCCCGCCAGTTGCCTGGGCTCTGCCGCTTTGTAGTCCCAAATAAACACACAAGACGCTGTATTAATTATGAAGCTGTTGGCCTTGCTTGTTTCTTACTGGCTAGCTCTGCTTTAAGTCATTACCCCATAATTGTTAATCTAAGTATGTCTCTTACCGGAGAATAGTTCTGGGCTCCTACCCCATGGTGTTACATGTTGACTCTCTCTGTGTTTCTCCTTCCCAGATTCCTCCTGGACTCCTAGTCCCACCTATCTAGATTCTTATTGGCCAGACAGTCTTTATTGACAAATGCACAGGACTTCCCCCAACATCTCCTCTTTTCTGTTTAAACAAAAAGGAAAGTCTTTTTTTTTATTTTTTCTAGTCTTGCTACAAACTTTACATGTTTTTTTTTTTTTATTATGTATGCATATAGTGTTCTATGCTTGGACACCAGAAGAGGGCACCAGATTACGGATGGTTGTGAGCCATCATGTGGTTGCTGGGAACTGAACTCAGGTCCAAAAAGGAAAGTCTTAACTTTAACATAGTCAAATTGTATATAACAGAACAGTTATCAAGTAAGAACATAGTTACAATATTTTAGCAAGATTTAAAGAAAATATCATCCATCCCATCCTTGTGAGTCCAAAGTTCTATATGTAGTTTATCTTTTATCATAACTAAGGAAAACTATAATTATAAATATCTATCTTCAACGCCATCAAAGACCACAGAAGGATAATATATAAACACTAGGATTGACAGAGACATCTTACTGCCTGGACAGTCACCCGAAGTTCCTCTGTAACGTTGGGGCATCCATCTTCAGCCCATAGGCCACAATGTGTCCAGAAGATTTCTCAGCAAAGCAGGAAATTTCGAACTGTCCATCTGCATCAGCAGTCTGTCAGTCATTTTTCTGTGTCTTGCAGAAAGTCTGGTAGACTCTTCCATGAAGCAGGAACCCTGTAAGACTGAGTTCAGCAGTCACTTTTCTGTGGGTTCTGCATGTCCAGATTATACAACAACAGTCAAGCAGTACATGCAAGAGCAGTTTCTTGCCCAAATGGCTAATCTTGCCATGTTGAAAGCAAACTCCATAACCGAGTTTCTTCGATGTCCATCTCAGATGTAATTGGTGCTGCCAGGAGCAGACATTTCTCATTGTCAAGAAAAACCCTAAACCATTTTAAATGCCATTTTCTGAAGGTCTTTGAAAGGTTTGAAGACTGTTTATGTGAAATATATTTCTGTATATCTAGAAAACCTAACTTACCTAACTATAAATTCTGATTATTATAAGTACCTATCTATAATCTATTTAATTACACATTACTTTTTAAAAGATCAGTATAAGCACAATACTTAATCAAGAGGAGAAATATACATATCACAAAATTGACCTTGAATAAATGAAAAACAATACCCATACCATAATTCCCCTTTTTACCATTAAAAGTAGATTGGTTGTGATCATTAACCAATTATAAATAATCCCATTTAAATGAAAACAAAGATTTATAAACAAGATGGGAATTGGGACGTCGCTCATTCCAAACTGCTTCATGCTGGAAGGGGGCGCTGTTCATACCATGGGGATCATGACAAAACTCAGAAACCTGTATAAGTCCATATTTTCGGGGTCTGAAAGGCTGCATCATCTTAGCTGTCTCAATTGTTGGAACATCTGGCCCACTGCTTCCGGGGGTCTTGGTTCATCAAACCATAGAAGCCTGGAAGGAATCCTCAGCTTTTCATTTTCTGTGGAAACATAAACTAAAACTCCTTTTCCGAGTAACATATCCTTATACTTAAATTTTGAAGTCAAGGCATTTTTAAAAGATATAAGTTGAATTAATTTAGCAGCATTTATAAGTAAGTTTACTTTATCATTTGTTCCTTAGCAATGAAAAAACTGAAAAACACAATAGCGTACAGTATCCAGACTCTCTGTGTATTTTCCATCTTTACATGGCTTATTTATTTATTATTACTTTATTTCTTTCACTTTCATTTATTTTTCTCTGAGACAGGGTTTCTCTTTGGAAATCTGCCTGCCTCTGCCTCTGGAGCAATTCCTACCGGCATGCGCCACCACAGCCGGCTTCTTTTTCTCTCAATCTTACGTATATTTTTAAACACACTGTAAACCTTTAGAGGTTTTGTTCATCCAAGTCTGACTTTACTGTAAATCTTTACGTTTTTCTGGCCACAGTGTCTTATCTGTAAAACCACAGCAGTTTAAACTGCCTTTTTTTCAAGATGGCGGGCGTAAGCGTGATTCCAGCTTACCGCCTCAGTCCATGCTGACATCCAGCAAAAGCTGCCACTTCCAGCTGTACGTACACACCTTTCAATCGTTAGCAGAGTCTCTTAAAAGAACCTTGCTGGGTTTTTTCCTTTTTATGCCGAGTCAGGAAGGCTAACTTAAGCCAGCCGCGAGTCTCTGCTTGCTGCTAACAAAACAGAGCCGCCTGAGAAAATGCTGCTACCAAAAATCTGTGTGTCTCTCCGTTCTTCTGTTTCTAAAATTCCTTTAAAGCTTTTGTCATTCTGCGTGGAAATTCATGATCCCACTCCTGATCACCATTATGTTAAGAGAAGCTTTTTCTTTGCTAGCCGCTTTGGTTTATCTCCCGCCAGTTGCCTGGGCTCTGCCGCTTTGTAGTCCCAAATAAACACACAAGACGCTGTATTAATTATGAAGCTGTTGGCCTTGCTTGTTTCTTACTGGCTAGCTCTGCTTTAAGTAATTACCTCATAATTGTTAATCTAAGTATGTCTCTTACCGGAGAATAGTTCTGGGCTCCTACCCCATGGTGTTACATGTTGACTCTCTTGTGTTTCTCCTTCCCAGAATCTTCCTGGACTCCTAGTCCCACCTATCTAGATTCCTATTGGCCAGACAGTCTTTATTGACAAATGCACAGGACTTCCCCCAACACATGCTCCTTGAACATTGGAGGGGGTGACATCAGTGTCTTTTAGGGCTCAACTTTCAGCAGTCAATGATCGTCCGCAGTCTGCCCAGGGCAAGAATAAGCTCTCTGAGTGAAGCTGGCAGCATCGCTGATCTGTGGCATAAACAGACATGTTTGGAAGGGGATCTGTCTCCTGTTAGAACAGTCGTAGTGATTTCCTGCTGAGACCTGCGATGGCCTCAGGCACAGGCTGCTTGGTTGTTTTGAAATTTACTTTTAGTTCTGTGTCCGTGTGTCTCTGTGTGGGTATATGGACATGAGCCTGGATGCCCAAGAAGGCCGGGTGAGGGCACTGGGTCTCCTGGTGTAGGAGTGAGCCCCACAAAGCTATCTGCCCATGAATAACAAGTAGTTGAGTTTTGAAGCTTGTTTTGTTTGTTTGTTGGGATAGGAGTTTCACTCTAGACCAGGCTGACCTTGAGCTCACAGAGATCCACCAGCCTCTGCCTCCCAAGTGCTTTTATTAAAGGCATGCACCATAATTGGGCTCTGTTTTGTTTTGTTTTTGTTTTTTGTATGTGTTTCGAACAGTGACTCATGTATTGCAGGTTAGTCTCAAGCTTGCTGAGTAACTGAGAATAACCTTGATGATGATCTGGTGTAGTGACATCTTGCTTGTCAGTGTACCTGTGGTGGTGGCGGCCACACCCTTTGGGCGTGGTTTCAGGTGCAGACTTGACCCATTATAAGGTAGAGGAGGGGCTAGCTCGTGTTCTCTTGGGTTGCAGAGAGCATCACAAGGGCAGAGACGGCATCTTCTGAAGCAGGAAGACCATGACCGCTATTTACTCTTATCTGTGTAAGTGCTTCCCTAATAAATAACTAATTATCATTAATCTTGGGTCTGGTGGACTCATTTAAACCCCACATTCATTCTGATGCCCACACCTTTACCTCCCAAATGCCAGGGTTGTGGACTGACCACGCTCCAACCAGTTTACAGCCTGGATGAAAACCAGGGCTCAGGCAAGCGCGGTATCAGCTGAGGTGCACCCCTTGTTTGTTTATGGGATGGGTCTTGCTGTCTCAAAATCCTGATTCAAGCGACTCCTCCTGCCCCAACCTCCCAAGTAGCTGGGACTACAGGTACATAGCATCACACCCGGCTACTTTGCCAGTTCTCCCGTTGGGCGGTCTTTTGTTGTGTCATGAGATGCGCACACATGAGTGGGAGGGTGCTCATGTTTATGCATGCAGAGGCCGGAGCAGCGTGTTGAGTGTTGCACCCTGTTGCCTTGTTGCCTTGACACAGGGTCCTGCACTGCACCTGAAGCCCGCCATTCAGCCAGGCTGGCTGGTCAGGGAGCTCTTGGGATCTGCCTGTCTCCATCACCACCCTCCCCAGTGCTGGTGTTATGGCCATGCTCAGCCATACTTGGTTTCTAACATGGGTGCTGGGGATTTGAACTCAGGTCCTCATGCTTGCTGAGCCAGTGCTCTTACCCACTGAGCCTCTCCCCAGAACTGACCTGCCTTTTTGTGGTTGAGAGTCCGGTATGTATCCTGGAACCCCTTTCATGTTGTTGTAAATATTTGAGTGTTCATCAGTTTCCGTCTCTATCTCTGTCACCCCTGTTCCCTCAAGGTCTCTCTGTGTGGCCTGAAACTTCCATTATAGGTTAGTGTGGCTTTAAGCTTGTGGCAATCCTCCTGCCTCTGTCTCTTTTTTGAAGTGCTGGGATTACAGGAGAGTTCATTTTCTGAATGATGCCCTTTGTATCAAGAAGGTTTTAATCTTAATGAAGTTCACCTTACTGACATTTATTTTGGTTATATGTGGTCTTGGTATCATAGCTTCAAACTATCACAGAGCCCACAACACAGAGGTTGCAGCTGTTGATCCGGTGTTTATGTCACACGCCTCCACTTGGAGTGAGTTCTGTATGGTGGAGGTAAACTAGCCCATGTTCTCATGAGGCCCCATTGTCCCAGCACATTTCTTGAAAAGATTTTCCCCCCATTTATATCAATGGCTCCTGGCTGTAAGAGTTTGTATCTGAGCTGGTGTATGGTGGTGGTGCTCGTCCTTAGTTCCAGCACTCCGGAGGCAGAGGCTGGCAGATCTGTGAGTTCGAGGCCAGCCTGGTCTGTAAAGTGAGTTCCAGGACACCCAGGGCTACACAGAGAAACAACCCGAAAAAGAGTTTGTATCTGGGCTTTCAGTTCTGTTCACTTCATCTGTTTGCCTTAGTTATGCCAGGACTTCAGTGTTCCAATTGCTGTAGCTTTGTTGTTAAAAACTTATTTTTAGGACTGGAGAGATGACTCACTGGTAAGATTGCTTCTTCAGGGGACCTGAGTTCAGTTCCCAGCACCCATGTCTGCTCAAACTGCCTGTCACTCCAGTTTCAAGTGAGCCAGTACCCTTTTCTGGCCTCTGTGGGTACTGCACACAACAATTGCACGCATGAACACATGTTAGGGTTTTTAATGCTGTGAAGAGATACCCTGAGCACAGCAACTCTTTGTTTGTTTTGAGGCAGGGTTTCTCTGTGGCTTTGGAGGCTGTCCTGGAACTGACTCTATAGACCAGGCTGGCCTTGAACTCACAGAGATCCACCTGCCTCTGCCTCCCAAGTGCTGGGATTAAAGACGGAGCACAGCAACTCTTATAAAGCATATAACTGGGGCTTAGAGTTCAGAAGTTGAGTCCATTGTCATTATGGTGTGACATGGTGTCACACAGGCATCCCACACAAGCTGGAGAGGCAGCTGAGAGCTCTACATCTGCAGTCAAATGCTCTACCACTGAGCTGTACCCCCAGAGCTCTACACCTGGATTGGCAGGCATCAGGACAAGAGAGTAACACCGGGCCTGGCTTGGGCTTCCAAAACTCCAAAACCCACCTGCAGTGATGTATTTCCTCTGACAAGACCACACCTCCCAATAGTGCCTGCCACTCCCTATAAGCCTTTGGGGCCATTTTCATCCAAATCATCACACACAGATACATAAGTTTGAACAGAATTACAACTAACATACTTGGTGTGTGTGTGTGTGTGTGTGTGTGTGTGTGTGTGTGTGTGTGGTGTATGCCTGTGTATGTGGATGCCTTTCACGTGTAAGCATACTCCAGTGGAGGATGCTGAGTAGCCTCATCACATTCCACCTAATTCTCTTGAGACAGAATCAATGAGCTTTGAAGTTCACTGGTCCAGCTAGGTTGGCTGGCCAATGAGCTGGAACTCACCATCACCCAGTGCTGGGGTTATAGGCACTCACAGCCATACCTGGCTGCTTCATGTGGGTGCTGGGATTCAAACTCTGATCTTTTGTTTGCACAGCAAGCTGTCCGACCCATTGAGCCATCTTCCAAATCCAGAATACAGTTTCAGTATGGAACTCAAATTTCTTTTTGGTCAAATTCATTTTGGAGTACTTTATTCATTTCTATTCATTTTAATGTCATATAAGTTTGATTGTGTTTTAAGAAATCATTTCCAAGTTGTCTGTTACTAATGCATTAAAATATGTTTTCATGAAGCCAGAGACATGACTCAGCAGTTAAGAGCACTGGCTGCTCCTGTAGAGAACTGGAATTTGATTTCCAGCACCCATTTGGGGCAGACAGCTCTCAGCTGCCCACAACTCCAGCTCTGGGGATCTGACACCCTCTTCTGGCCTCCTAGAGTGCTGCACTCAGATGTGCACACACATACACACATAATTAATCTTTAAAAGTGTATAATTTCACTGGGTGGTGGCGGCGGCACACACCTGTAATCCCAGCACTTGGGAGGCAGAGGCAGGCAATCTCTATGAGTTCAAGGCCAGCCTGGTCTACAGAGTAAGTTCCAGGATAGCCAGAGCTATACAGAGAAACCATGTCTTGAAGAACAAAAAAACAAAACAAAACAAAACAAAACAAAAAACAAAAACAAAAACAAGAAAAACTGTATAATCTCTTTTTTTATATAAATGTATAACCTCACTGAACTTTTTGGCCAGTTAGGATGCTTCTGAGGGTTTCTAATGTGTCCCCATACAATGGAGGCTGCCCCTCGTGCCTTCTGTCTCTCCTGCTGTGTGCTAACCAGAGCCACCAGTACAATGAGTGCACAAATGGCCGTATGTGGCCTTTTTAAAAAGCTTCACTTTTTATTCATTTTAGTTATGTATGCATGTTTGTCAGGGTTGGGGTGGCAGATGCACCTGTGTGCGGGTGCCACAGAGACCAGGGCTGTTGGGTCGTGTGGCGCTGGAGTGACAGCTGGTTGTGAGCCGCCTGCTGGTGTGGGTGCTGGGAGCTGAACTCCAGGTGTGCAGCTCTTTTTTTCTTCTGTAGGCCAGTGAGTGGTGCTGTTCTGACCAAGCGTAGACACGTGTGACTTAGACTTTCTTCCATGCATTGGGCTGAAGAGCTGCGTCTCAGTTTCTCTCTCTCCTGCAGGTTTTCTCAAACAATGATGACGGCCTTATCAACAAGAAGTTACCCAAGGAACTCCTCTTAAGGTAAGTAAGTGCACACGCCTTAAAGGGTTCGGCTTTGGCTCGGGTCTCCAGGTGCAGGAAGCCCTGCGCTCGAATGGTTCAGAGCCCGCCCGACTTTCTGGGTTTTGTCTTAAAGAATTGCTGTCCGTTCAACTTGCTCCCAAGGCTTGCTTGGTATATTCCAGAATGTACCTAGTATGGATTTGTTTTGTGGTGGGACTCATATTGTCATACCATCAGTAGGTGCCCATGTTGGGTATGACTAGGTAATTATAAATCAATCAGTAACTCAGGGAAAGGTGATTGCTACAGGTGTGGACTCTTGGGGTCAGAGAGTTTGGGGCATTTTCTAAGATGAGTTATTCAACAGTTACAAAAGACGTCTGGTTATGATGGCCTTACCAAGCAGCCAGTGGGCTATCCCCCGGGTACTGAGGAGAATGCGTGGTAAGTGACGGTACTTGGAAACTAAAGGACATCTGGGCATCCGTGTACTGCTGTGCTGTTACTTGCTGTCGTTTTAGAGTGTGCAGGGGACACTGTTGGCCACTGGGCACTGCAGCCTTCTTCTTCTTCTTCTTCTTCTTCTTCTTCTTCTTCTTCTTCTTCTTCTTCTTCTTCTTCTTCTTCTTTGATTCTGCAGTTATCAAATGTTGGTTGTGGAGACTGTCACATCTTAATTCTTTACAAATAATTGACCTAATTGCATGTGACAATCTTCAAGTGGCATTTTCCAAACTGTTGCCGACATCCACCAAAACAAGAAATAGGTTCTGATGCAAGGATGGACGTTTCTTTGGGCACAGGGTGTCTTAGAGTCTGGAAGGTTGGCATGCATGGTGATGGCCCGGGGTGAGACAGGAAGTTTGCAGTGCTTTGTAAAAGTTGTAGAAGATACTCAAGTCTAGAGAGAGATGGGACCCACGAGCCCACCTCCCGGGCTATTCTACATCTTTTTAGATGTCAGAAGTGAGTGTGTTTCGCTTGATCGTTGGGGGTAATTCTTTTTGTGTGTTACATTTATTTGCTTGGGGTAGAGGTATGTACATGTGTGATACAGTGTGCACCTGTGGAGGTCAGGAAACTCTTATGTGAGTTGGCTATGTCCCCCTATCACATGGGTCCCAAGGGCGGGACTCAGAGCAACAGCCTTGGTGGCCGCTGCCTTCACTCACTGAGCCGTCTTGTCAACCTGAGAGTAATTCTCTCGGAGCCGACAACGAGCCACTGTGAATGAGCCAGGCCTCTCGCCTGCTGCCACAGGTTGTTAAACTTTTTCTCTTGAGTCAGTCAGGGTGAGAACTCAGCTTCCTGTGCAGCGATCACATTTTAGGGGCCCCAGAGTGTTTAGTCTCCAGGGGTTATCTGGCACTATGCTTACTAAGTAGTTAATAAAAACAGTAACCAAGGTAGGACTGTGTGAGAAAGGTTGTTTCTGTTTTACTCCAATAAGAGATATTTGCATGAGAATCATCTTTGAATTTTTTTTTTCTGAGACAGGGTTTCTCTGTGTAACTCTGTAGACCAGGCTGGCCTCGAACTCACAGAGATCCACCTGCCTCTGCCTCCCGAGTGCTGGCATTAAAGGTGTATGTCGTCAGTGCCCGGCTTCATCTTTGAATTTTTGAATTAAAAAATTGTGACAAGGAAGGACAGAATGGCACACACTGACAAGGGCCCCAGAAGACTGAGGAGCCGCTGGATCCGGAGTGGACTGTGGTCACTGTACAACTGTAGGGGACATGGTCCAGGCTGCGGTGCGTGTGACATTGGTACTCTGGGGAGCCGCAGCCAGCTACAGGCAGCCAGGACGGGCGTTAGTCACTCCTCACCAGGCTGACATTAGACCCCAGCCTCTCACCAGTGCTGTGACTCAGGGCCACTAGCTCCCTTTTCCCCTGTGCTGGACTGAGCTTTCATACTCGGCCACAGCATGGTTTCTATTTGATGATTCAAGGGGATGCAACTCAAAATAAGGGATTCTGTCCCTCTCTGTGCTCATGTGATTTCTGAACCGGCTTAGAAGTTAGTTCTTTCGGTTGTCTTTCTATGGAGTCACCAGCCTGTGGCACCCACAGCTGACACAGACATTTTGGAATTGTTTGATCACTGCAATGACAGTCTTGGTTGAGAGCTGAGAAAATGCTTGAAGACATTGGTGAGTAGGGAGGTCGGAGCAGAAGCTGGTGCCTGAAGGCAGGTTCCGTGCCCAGGCCCTGACCATAAGAACAAGGAGCTCCTCGTCTTTGGTCTCCAGGCTCCTTTTGTTTTGTTTTTAAAGGTTTTTTAAAAATTATTTTTAAAAATGTGTTTGTGCCTATGTGGGTATGTGCATGTGAGTGCAATGCCTGCAGTGTCCAGAAGAGGGCATAAGATCCCCTGGAGCTAGAGTTGTGGTTGTGATCTGCCTGGTGCTGAAGCTGAGGACTGAACTCGGGTCCTCTGCAAGGGCAGCACACCCTCTTAGTTATTGAGCCAGCTCTCCAGCCCCCAGCCCCACCCATATGATCTTTAGAATAAAGAGTAACCCAGGAAGAATTAAGTTTTGGAAAAATGTGATAACCTGGATTCTGAACATTTCTTAAGCAAACGTTTAGTACTTTCTTTTTTTTTTTTTTTTTTTTGGTTTTTCGAGACAGGGTTTCTCTGTGGCTTTGGAGGCTGTCTTGGAACTCTCTCTGTAGACCAGGCTGGTCTTGAACTCCCAGAGATCCGCCTGCCTCTGCATCGAGTGCCAGGATTAAAGGCGTGCGCCACCACTGCTCGGCAGCAATTAAAAATTTAAACACTGTTGTGAGAAGTCTTATGGGTGAAAACTATCTCTAGACAACCGTGGAGGTTTTTGGTCTTTGCTGGGTGTTAAACTATTTCTGCAGTGGACTTTGCCGTCTTGGCAAGTGGTTTTCCTCTTGGTGGCTACACTTTCTCAGCGGAGCTGTGAGCGCCACAAGTCCTTGTCTCCTGGACTCCTGTTTTCTTCTCAGTTCAATGCCGACTTTTGAAGGCGGAGTTTAAATGAGTCCACCAGACCCAAGAGAAATGATAATTAGGTATTTATTTGGGAGGGGAACTTAACACAGGTCAGAGTAAATAACCACAGCTGTCTTCCTGCTCTTCAGATGCTCTCCACAACCTAAGAGAGCTGGAGCCAGCCCCTCCTCTACCTTACAATGGTAGATAATGTCTGAACTTGAAACCACACCCAAAGGGTGTGGCCACCACTACAAGTTCACTGGCAAGGCCAGATGCCACTACAGACTTTGTAGGTTCGGTGGTTTTGTGCTAGAGAACCCTGTGGGGATGAAAGCTGTCCTTCTGATCTTGTTGGATTCCTGTGTATCCCAGCCAGGCAGACATCACAGATGCTGGGCAGGCACCCTTGCCAGCCCCTGAGCCATCATCGTTTTGTCTCTTAATTCCACTTCCTGTGGTTCTTGTTTGGAGATGGGGTGTGAACACATGCGTACGTGTCACTGTGCAGACCAGCCTGGGCTGGAACTCACGGTCCTCCTGCCTCTGCCTCCTGAAAACCAGCATTAAGGCCCTTTATATAACTTTGAATCCACTAGAAAAACGTGTTTTTTCTCATCTAGTGATTTTTATTGATAACTTTAAGAATTCCTAATGTTACTTCACATTTTCCTTCCACTCACTTCGTTATTAAGTTCGTACACTTTGACTTCTCCACACACCTTCACTCATGCATTAAAGATGCTCTTAGGGCTGGGGAGATGGCTCTTAGCACTTGAAACTGGTGGCTCATGTCCACCTGTAACTCCAGCTCCGAGGGATCCAGCGCCCTCTTCTGGATCCTATAGGCAAGTGCATTCATGTACTCGTACACAAGGCATATATGCATACACGTGATTAAAAATAAATGGTTTAAAAACAACATTTTCTCTATTCCTGGCTCTCACATATCTCAGTAACTCACACCTCTCCTGTCCCTGGGGACCAGTTGTATGTTGTTTGTCACTGTGGGAGTGTTACCATCCACATTGGCTGAAGATGGATTGTATGGATTTTCCACATTGTTACTGTCTCTTGGTTTTAGGAACCAGATTTTATGAGTTGAGATTTCAGCTACATCTGTTAGTGTGACACTTTTAAGATGTGGCTAGTTCCCTCAGGTCTTGTGATCTTTAACTGTTTCTACGTCTTTACCCACCTTCTGGGTTGTCACTGTTTTGTGATGCTTATTCTCCAACACTGTCCCAAGTCCCTGTTTGTCTTTTTGTAACTCTTACAATGATGAAATCCCATGACCCAAAATCCCCCCCCCCAAAAAATACCAAAAAAACTGGGAGAGGGAAGGATTTATTTCATGTTACAGTTTGTCGTTCATCATCCAGGGAAGTCAGGACAGGAACTCAGACGGCAGGAGCTCAAGCTGAGACCCTGGAGGGGGCTGCTCACTGACCTCATAGTGACCAGTACAGGAGCAGCAAGGTCAGATGAGCACATGTTAGCCTGTCATGGCTGCTAAAATGGGAGGGGGCTGGTCCCTTCATTCTCCCCTTCCCAGAGTACCCATGGCAATCCTGAGTCCTGCCTGCCTGTTAAGGGCTCAAAGGGTGTTAACAGGCCCTGCCAGTAGCTGACAGAATTTTCTGAGGGAGTGACATTTGCATCTGTTGTCATACTGTTCCCTATCAAGGAATTTCCTTTTGACTTAGCATCTCAACCAGGAAAAAGGGGCAATGTATTCTTTCCTGCGTTACTTCCTGATGACTTTGGGACACAGTTAGGGGCCCAAAAAGACTGAAATGCTGGTCAAAATCAAAAAGGGAATTCAGGCAATGGGGTATCTATCAAAGCTCTTGGTTGGCAGATTCTGTTGAAGAGGCAGGGGTGTCCACATCAGCTGAACTGGGCTCGCAGTCTTTAGGAGCAGGCTGTGGTCAGCAACTGATGCTCAGATGTCTGCCAGAAGCGGAAACCTGTTTAAGACATGTTTAAACTGGGAACATAAGTTAAAACTATGTATTTAATTGGAATTCTTTAGACCCATAGTTTTAGTGGTCAGGAAGGGCAGGAGTCCCAAGACAGTCACAGAAACATTGAACCACTTTCAAGGGACATGAAGGTGGGATCCAAGTTCTAAAGAGAATTATAGATGAAGGACATGGGATATTTAAAGCAGTCGTGACTAGAGTTATTTCCCAGGATGGATTACAGGTGTAGGTCTTAACTGTGGAAGGACACCAGTTACCAAACAGGATCAGGAAAGATGAACTCGTACCTAAATTGTTTTAATGAAATGGCAGAACTTCAAACACAAGCACCATTACAATTTACTTATTTTTTTTAAATACTTATATGTGGGTGTCTGTGCATGTTTGCATGTGTCTGTGCATGTGTCTGTGTGTGTGTGTGTCTGTGCATGTGTGCATGTGTCTGTGCATGTGTATCTGTGCATGTGTCTGTGTGTGTGTCTGCATGTGTCTATGTGTGTGTGCTTGTCTGTGGATGTGTCTGTGTGTGTGTCTGTGTGCGTGTGTTTGTGTGTGTATCTGTGCATGTGCCTATGTGTGTGTGTGTGTGTCTGTGCATATGTGTGTCTATGCATGTATGTGTATGTGTGTGTTTGTGTGTGTGTGTGTGTGTGTGTGTGTGTGCCAGAAGAGGCTTCCAGGTCTCTCAGAGCTGGAGCTGCAGGTAGGTGTCTGTGAGCTGCCTGATGTGGGTGCTGGGAACTGAACTCAGGTCCCCTGGGAGAGCAGCCAGAGCTTTTAACCACTGAACCAACTCCATCTTTTATTGCTTTTGTGTGAATGGGAGTTGGTTGGGGATATGCCATGGTGTGTATGTGGTAGTCAGAAGCTGTCCTAGTTAGGTTACTGCTGCTGTGATGAACTCCATGACCAAATGCAACTTGGAGATATCACCACAGTAAAAGGAGTGGGATTCCTAGAGGCAGTCCTAAGTAACTAATAGCAGGTTTCTTGGCAGTGGTGATAAAAGGGAGAGAGTAGACTCTTATTTCATGTGCTCAAGGGAAGAGAAACCTAGGACTGTTTTCCCGAGCTAAGTTATTCTAAAACGAAGATGTAATAATGATGATGAAGTCATCATTGGTATAACCAGTTGACAATTCTTCAAAAAGAAACTCAAAATAGTCCCCAGTGGCAATTCCTTTCTTGGGTACGCTATGGCTCTGTGTGTGGCAGCAGCCAGAGTGGCCTGGCAGTGGGCTCTGGTCCTCACTGCACTGTGTGTCCCATGCATGCAGACAAAGCTGGATCTACACATGAACAGAGTAAATAACAATAGCACTACTCGGTAATAAGTCACATGAACTCAAGGTAGGTGTGGTGGCGCACAGTCTTCCCAGCACTCTGGAGGCAGAGACAGTGGATCTCTGTGAGCTTTAAGGCCATCTTAGTCTGCAGAGTGAGACCTTGTCTCAAAAGAAACAAAAAAATCACACAAACTTAAAATTGCTTATTTCTGGAAATTTTCTTTTTAATATTTGAGATTGCCACACCAAAATTGAAGCTGCAAAATAGCCAAAGTACATCATCAAAACAATTTAAAATGTCAACAATTAAGTACACAAGGATTCATACCAGAATTGTTCACAAGAGGCAAAATGAGGACCTCTGTATGTCAATCTGCAGATGGCTGAGCAAACAAGTCATGATATAAACACACAAAGATGTACTCAGCCAACAGAAGTAGTGGTGTGTGCCAGTGTGGGTAAGTGCAGGGTCTTAGCCCAAGCACGGAAGGCTGCCTGGGTTCCAGGAGGATAAGTGTGCCACTTGCCCATTCCCCAGCCTCGCAGGATCCTGACACAGCAGGGAATCTGGTCAAGCAGGAATTCACAGCAAGCATCTTTTACAGCAAAAACCCACAGAGCAGGAAAAGAGCCAGCCACTGTTTTAGAGGTCAACCTATGTTTTACCTAGTGACCTCATCTGGCTCAATCTTGGCAGCCAATCACCCTTTTTTGTAAACATCTCAGGACTTGCCCTTTAACTGGTTGTTTACCCTTTAGGTGAGTGTGGGTATGCCAGTGTGGGTGAGTGTGGGTTTGTCAGTGTGGGTGTGAGTATATGTCAGTGTGAGTATACCAGTGTGGGTTTATGTGAGTATGCCAGTGTGGGTGAGTGTGAGTGTGTCAGTGTGGGTGGGTGTGAGTGTGTCAGTGTGGGTGAGTGTGTCAGTGTGATTGAGTGTGAGTATGCCCCTGTGGGTGAGTGGGTGTGTCAGTGTGGGTGAGTGTGAGTGTGTCAGTGTGAGTGAGTGTGAGTGTGTCAGTGTGGGTGAGTGTGTGTATGCCAGTGTGAGTGAGTGTTAGTATGTCCCTGAGTGAGTGTGTCAGTGTGAGTGTGAGTGTGAGTGTGTCAGTGTGAGTGTGAGTATGCCAGTGTGGGTGAGTGTGTCAGTGTGGGTGAGTGTAAAGAGTACACTAAGGAAGGAAGCCACGCCCTGAAGGTCTGTTAAGTCTGTTTTCCTGAAGGATCAGGGAGGCATCCTTGCAGCCGGGTGTTTGCGGGGTGTCGCATCTGCTGTGCGGCCTGCATCCGAGAATGTAGCGAGGTGGTCGGGATAGATGACACAGAGACCGGTCGGTTGCTTTAAGAAAACTTTATGCTTCCCAAGTCAGCTTAGGAGGAGACCCCAGTCCGCTTAGGAGAGCTCTCAGGAGAGAAGTCTCTCTAAGAAAAAGGAGCTTCCCTTTTTAAGGACTTCTGCCATTCATCTACATACCATTCTTTCCCCCTGGCTGGTGGTCTAATCTCCGGCCCCAGAATCGGGGAGACACCACAGGGAAACAGGAAGAGGCATCTAGCCGTAGGGGGTGTGAAAGGCATGGTATTTCAGTGAGCAAGCCCTATCTGAGCCCTAAAGCACTGAATTGTTTTCAGTAAACATTACATAGATGCCTGCTCCCAGGCCTAGGGGAAGTGGGTTTCTGCTCAAGGTCTGGTGTCCCCACAGCGGGGGGGGGGCTGGGGAGTGGCCGGCTCCAGCGTGCAGCATTTCGCTGGGCTGAGGAGGCTGTTTCCAATCTTGACCCCAGAGCCAACTCTGTACCACCATAGCTGCTGAGTTACTCGCTTTAAAGTGGTTGATTTTACGTCACACAGTTTCACCTCATCCATGGAGAACATCTCTGCAAGTGTCAGGTCCTTGGTGAAAGACATGTCAAAGGTGATTTTAATGTTCCTGACCTCAGCTCTAGTAAGGAATGGGGAAATTCTCACTAATCATTGTGGAGTAGTAGCAGTATTTTCATTTCATTATTGTTTTGTCTTGAGGTAGGGTCTGAACTACACAACCCTGGCTGCCCTGGAAGTCACCCTGTAGACCAGGCTGGCTTTGAACTCCTAGAGATCATCCACCTGCCTCCTGGCTAAGTATTGCTGATGACTGCCATGTGGAGGAGTTAGTGAGAGCGTGGCTGGTGTGGGTGGGGCGGGGGGTACAGCATGGAGCTGCCGCTGAACTTGCAGACTGTACAGATAGTAAAGCGAGACAAGATAGACCTGGAGGCTAGGAGCATCTTTAGATGCCAGGGGTGGTGACTCACACCTATAACCCAGTTCTTGGGAGCCTGAGACAGGAGGATTGCTGCAAGCTCTAGGCCAGCCTGAGCTAGAGTGAGAACTTGTCTCAAAACATGCTAATAAAGGAAGAAAGAAAGGTGCTTGTTGTTTGTTCTTGTTTTTCTGTCTCTGAATAGGAAGGCCATGGCGATTTTGGCTTCTTTTAGGATCAGGAAACTACAGACACAGTGGTACTGTTTGGAGCAGGTGAAAAGCCATGGCCGTGGAGGTCTGAGGGACTGATTTTCACAAGGGCCATGGAGAGTCATCAGAGAGCTGTAGCAGCTTCCATACCGGGGGCTCCATGCCTGGCCTAGGCATAGGCATGCCTGCTTGAGGTTGTGTTGACATTCTTGACATGTATGTATTCTGTGCACGTGTGTGCATGCGCACATGCCTGGTATACATGTGGAGGTCAGAGGACAACTCGGGTGTCATAGGCCTGGCAGCACGCACCCTTCCCTGCTGTCCCTTTCCCTGGTCCCAGCCGTCTGTGTCTGTGACCAGTGTTGTAGGGTGTGTCTCTGCTGTCCCTTTCCCAGTCCCAGCCGTCTGTGTCTGTGACCAGTGTTGTAGGGTGTGTCTCTGCTGTCCCTTTCCCTGGTCCCAGCCGTCTGTGTCTGTGACCAGTGCTGTAGGGTGTGTCCCTGCTGTCCCTTTCCCTGGTCCCAGCCGTCTGTGTCTGTCACTTTTCAGCATCAGTTTTGTTCATCAAACCCTGAGTCAGGAATTGGCGTAAGCTGTAGGCTGGCAGCTGGAAATACCACCATGCCTATTTGCGGAGATGAAATTGCATTCAGTTTAAAGATGTATGTGGGGAAAATGATGTAAATTCCTCGGGCAATGCGCTTTTCCATTCAGTGACCATAAAATGGAGTGATCAGCCAAGAGAAGGCAGGTGCATTCTGACCCACTGCTCACTAAAAGGAAACTCCACACAGTGGCTTGTCAGGTCCCAAGGAAGAAATGGCTGTCAAACGTTCCTGGACAGTGCACCTGCTGGACTACTTGGCTTCAGATGTCAGCTTCCCTTTTTGCCCCTGTGGCGTGGTCAAGTTCTGATGTCTCTGAAATGGACACAGCGGTCCTTTCCTCAGTGTGGCTGTGACGAGGGAGCGACTGTGGCCTGTGGGTGGTACACAGTGCAGTCAATGGCTGTGATAGCCAGAAGCATGCGTGGTTGCCTCTGGAGACGGTAGATTGGGCCGTTCCCTGTGTGGACTGTCCTTGAGGATACTCAAGGGGTTCCTAACTAACTCCCTTTCATGTCTATTACACACTTTTGCACCAAGCCCCGGCATGATGTGTGCATGGGTAGTTTGTGGGGCCGCTTGTAGGCCAGCAACAGAGCTGTTGGGCAGAAGGGCCTGTGGGGTGAGCAGGATTACTTCCCAGAGAGGTCACGTGGGTGTGCAGAGACCCTGACATAAGAGCGTGAGTCTACGTGTCAGGCATTTCGGCCGCTGGCGTTTCTACATTTAGATCTGGAAGGCCAGTGCAGCCTTTAGGCGTCTATCCCTTGTGCTCACAGAGCCTCTGTTGGAGAGTCACGGCTGTCATCTGGCCCCATGGTAATGCGCGGGTCCACCATGCTAGTGTGCCGCACTGTGGCATTCTAGGGCTCTGTCGTCCATCCCCGGCCATAACATTTAACTCGACCCTGGCTGTAACTTTGAAGACTGTGGAAACCTTTGTTGGTGTGCACTTAAGTCTCACGCTGTCCGTTTCCTCACACTTGCTAGCTTCTCCTTCTGACCACACAGCATTGTGCGCCCGCCCTCCCCACAGTGACTCTCCCCAGCACTGCGGTGCACACAGTGTGCTCTCAGAGGAGCCCCTCAGGCCCCGCCACACCCTGGCCACCTTACACACATCCCAGGCTTCCTTTCCCTGTCCTCTCCCTCCTGTCCTCCCATACCCCCCACCAAGCCCCCCATCCACTCCTCAGGGAGGGTGAGTCCTCCCATGGGGGATCATCAAAGTCTGTCACATCATTTGGGGCAGGACCTAGATCCTCCCCACTGTATCTAGACTGAGAGATTAGCCTTCCATAGGGAATGGGTTCCCAAAGTCCCATAGACTGCCCAGGCCTCCTACCTGACATCCACGTTCAGGGGACCTGGTTCGGTCCTATGCTTGTTCCCCAGCTGTCAGTCTGGGTCTGTGAGCTTCCACTTGCTCAGGTCAGCTGTTTCTGTGGGTTTCCCCAGCATGGTCTTGACCCCTTTGCTCATCACTCCTCCCTTTGGCTCAGTGCTTAGCTGTGGGAGACTGCTTCTGCTTCCATCAGATGAAGCTGATGGAAGGCTGGATGAAGGCTCTATGATGGCATTTAAGGTAGTCATCAGTCTCATTATAGGCGGAGGGCATTTAAGGTAAACTCTCCACTATTGCTTAGGTTCCTAGTTGGGGGTCATCCTTGAGGATTCCTGGAGATTTCCCTAGGGCCAGGTTTCTCATTAAGTCCGTAATAGCTCCCTCTATTAAGCTGTCTCTTGTCGTCTTTCTCTGTTCTTCCCCCAACTTGACCTTCCTGATCCTTCACGTTCTCCTTCTCCTCCCCTCTTTCTCCTACCTCCCTCCATCCCCCCACTCCTAATTTACTCAGAAGCTCTTGTCCTTTTCCCCTTCTCCAGGGGAACCTTGTATGCCTCTTAGGTTCCTCCTTGTTTCCTAGCTTCTCTGGGGTTGTGGATTGTAGGCTAGTAATCCTTACTCTAATGTCTAATATTCACTTGTGAGAGAGTGCATTCATTGTTTGTCTTTTGTTACTGTGTTGCCTCACTCAGGATGGTTTCTTCTAGTGCCATCCATTTGCCTGCAAATTTCAAAATTCCATTGTTTTTTTTCCCACTGAGTAGTGCTCCATTGTATAAATACACCACATTTTCTCTATCCTCTCTTCAGTTGAGGGGCACCTAGGTTGCTTCCAGGTTCTGGCTATTACAAATAATGCTGCTATGAACATAGTTGAACAGATGTCCTTGTTGTATGAATGTGCATATCCTTTCGGTATATGCCTAAGAGTGGAATTGCTGGATCTTGAGTTAGACTGATTCCCATTTTCCTGAGGAATCTCCATACTGATTGCAAAAGTGGGTGCATGAGTTGGCACTCCCACCAGAATAAACTGTCATTGGTGTTTTTTATTTTAGTCATTCTGGCAGGTGTAAGATGGTATCTCAGAGTTGTTTTGAGTTGCATTTCCCTTATGGCTAAAGACGTTGAACACATTCTTAAGTGTCTCTCAGCCATTTTAGACTCCTCTATTGAGATTTCTCTATTTATTCTGCACCCCACTTTTTAATTGGATTATTTGGTGTTTTGGAGACTTCTTGAGTTCTTTGTAAATTTTGGAGATCAGCCCTCTCTCAGTTTTGGGGTTGGTGACTGTCTTTTCCCATTCTGTGGGCTGCCTTTTTGTCTTGTTGACTATATCCTTTGCCTTACAGAAGCTCCTCAGTTTCAGGAGGTCCCATTTATTAATTGTCGATCTCAGTGTCTGTGCTAATGGTGTTATATGTTCAGGAAGTGGTCTCCTGTACCAATTCGTTCCAGGGTACCTCCCACTTTCTCTTCTAAGAAGTTCAGTGTGGCTGAATTTATGTTTAGGTCTTTGATCCATATGGACTTAAGTTTTGTAGATGGCGATAGGTATGGATCTATCTGCAGTCTTATACACACCAGCATCCAGTTATGCCAGCACTATTTGTTGAAGATGCTCTTTTTTTCCATTGTATAACTTCAGCTTCTTTGTCAAAGATCAGGTGTTCATAGGTGTGTGAATTAATATCAGGGTTTTCAATTCGATTCCATTAGTCTACCTGCCTGTTTTTGTGCCAAAACCAAGTTGTTTTCATTACTATAGCTCTATAATAGAGCTTGAAGTCAGGGATGGTGATGCCTGTGGAAGTTCCTTTATCATACAGGATTGTTTTGGCTAGCCTGGGTTTTTTTTTCATATAAAGTTGAGTATTGCTCTTTCAAGGTCTGTGAAGAATTGTGCCGGGATTTTGATGGAGATTGCGTTCAATCTGTAAAATGCTTTTGGTAAGATTGCCATTTTTACTATGTTGATCCTATCTATCCAAGAGCATGGGAGATATTTCCATTTTCTGATATCTTCTTTAATTTCTTTCCTTAAAAGACTTAAAGTTCTTGTCAAAAAGGTCTTTCACTTGTTTGGTTAGAGTTACTCCAAGATATTTTATGTTGTTTGTGGCTATTGTAAATATATCAGGGCTACTGATTTTCTTGAGTTGATCTTGTAGCCTGCCACTTTGCTGAAGGTATTTATCAGCTGTAGGAGTTCCCTGGTAGAATTTTTCGGGTCACTTATGTAAACTATCATATCATCTGCAAATAGTGAAAGTTTTATTTCTTCCTTTATAATTTGTATCCCCTTGATCTCCTTTTGTTGTCTTATCACTCTAGCTAGAACTTCAAGTACAATATTGAAGAGGTATGGAGAGAGTGGACAGCCTTGTCTTGTTCCTGACTTTAGAGGAATCACATTGAGTTTGTCTCCATTTAGTTTGATGTTGGCTTCCTGTATATTGCCTTTATTATGTTAAGGTATGCTCCTGTTATCCCTGATCTCTCCAAGACCTCTATCATGAAGGGATGTTGGATCTTGTCTGCCGCGCCGCCACGCAGCCTGTATCCACGAATGTGGCAAGGGTATCGGGATTGATGACACAGAGACCAGTCGGTTGCGTTAAGAAATCTTTATGCTCCCCAAGAAGGCTCAGGAGAACTTCCCAAGAAACGCTTCCCTTCCGAAAAGCTTCTGATACACACACACACACACACACACACACATCCCCTTCCTCCTCCTGGCTGGTGGTTAAATCCCTGACACCAGAATCAGCAGCCACAGCAGGGGGCAGGAAGAGGTGGCTAGCCATGGGAAAGATCTAAGTCAGGGTGTTTCAGTGAGTGAGCCCTTATTGAGCCCTTATCAGGAACTTATTGCTCCGGTAAACATTTCTTAGGGCATTGGATTGTTTTCAGTAAACATGTTTTCAGTAAACATTGTCTCACAGCTGCCTGCTCCCAGGCTGATGGAGGAGTGGGTTTCAGGCCAAGGTCTGTTGTTCCCACAATTCCTCCTTTATTATTATTATTTTTTTATGAGGCACTCCTGGCTTAGGTCAAGTAGGGTCACCCTCCCTTGCCCGTCTCTGGAGGACCTTGTGACCCCTGTCTTAGGTGGGAGGTGTCTTCCCCACAGGTTGTCAGTCATCGGAAGAACCTTATCCTTAAATCATCTTTAACCAAACTTCTTGGCTACCAGGATTGCCATGGGCTAAGCTAAGCAATACTTGATTACGGATCTTTTGCCTCTGGAACAAGGCATGTTTGAACTCAGCATGAAGCCAGAATGCCTACCGCCATTGTCACCATTCCCAGGACCCCCACTGACATAGCACCTCTCTGTCGCCTGCCTACCCATCCCAGATCTGGGCCATAGCATTTTACCACCAGCCTTTCTTTGCTACAAGGGTGATTTACAGTTACAATTTGATGGTCAAATGTTAAGGTATGTTCCTGTTATCCCTGATCTCTCCAAGACCTCTATCATGAAGGGGTGCTGGATCTTGTCACAGGCTTTTTCAGCATCCAGTGAGATGATCATGTGGTTTTTCCTTTGCAGTTTGTTTATATGGTGGATTTCATTGATGGATTTTCATATGTTGAACCATCCCTGCATCCCTGGGATGAAACTGCCTTTGATCATGGTGGATGAGTTTTCTGATGTATTCTGGAATTTGATTTGCCAGTATTTTATTGAGCATTTTTGCATCAATGTTCATGAGGGAGATTGGTCTGTAACTTTCTTAGTGTAGTGTCTTTGTGTGGTTTGGGTACCAAGGTAATTGTAGCCTCATAAAAAGAGTTTGGCCATGACCCTCCTATTGTGTGGAATAATTTGAGGAGTATTGATATTAGTTCTTCTTTGAATTTCTGGTAGAATTCTATACTGAATCCATCTGACCCTGGGCTTTTTTTGGTTTGGAGACTTTTGATGACTGCTTCTATTTCATTAGAGGTTATATGTCTATTTAAGTTGCTTATCTGTTCTTGATTTAATTTTGGCAGGTGATACCATCGAGAAAATTGACATTGAGGAATATTAATGATCATTGATAGTTGTTTCTTGTTAGTTTTAGATTTGGTGGTTGTTGTGCTATTGTGTGTGGATTCCCTCCCCTCTTTTTTGACTTTTGGTAAAGTGGGATAATGTATTGCCTATGTTTTGTGAGTATAGTTAGCTTTCTTGGGTTGGGGTTTCTTTCCAGTACTTTCTGTAGGGCTGGATTTGTGGATACATATTCTTTAAACCTGATTTTGTCGTGGAATATCTTGCTTTCTCCATCCATAGTGATTGAAAGCTTTGCTCGGTATAGTAGCTGGGCTGTCATCCCTGGTCTTTAAGTGTTTGTAGAACATCTATCCGGGACCTTCTGACTTTCAGAAGTCGGGTGTAATTCTGATAGTTTTGCCTTTATATGTTACTTGGCCTTTTTCCTTTGCAGCTCTTAATATTCTTTCTTTATTCTGTATGTCTTGTGTTTTAATTATTATGTGGTGAGGGGACTTTTTGTGGTCTATTTGGTGTTCTGTAAGCTTCTGGTACTTTCATAGACATGCCTTTCTTTAGGTTGGGAAAGTTTTCTATGATTTTGTTGAATATGTTTTCTGCCCCTTTGAGCTGGGCTTCTTCACTGTCTTCTATACCTATTATTCTTAGGTTTGGTCTTTTCACAGTGTCCCATATTTCCTGGATATCTTGTATTAAGGATTTGTTGGACTTAACTTTTTCTTCAGTCAATGGATCCATTTTCTCTAGTGCATCTTCAACACCTGAGAGTCTCTTCCATCTCTTGTATTCTGTTGGTTATGCTTGCATCTGTAGTTCCTGATCATTTACTTAGATTTCCTATTTTCAGCATTCCCTCGGTTTGTGTTTTATTATCTCTATTTCAGTTTTCAAGTCTTGAACTGTTTGAATTGTTTTTCTCCTGTTTGATTGTTTTTTCTTGGCTTTCCTTGCTTAAGAGATTTGTTTATTTGTTGCATTTTTTTGGTTTGTCTTTTCCTCCATTTCTTCTATTTTTTCTTCTATTTCTTTAAGGGATTTTTCTCATTTTCTCTTTAAGAGTTTCTATCATCTTTAAAAGTTGTTCTTAAGGTCATTCTCTTCTGCTTCATCTATGTTGGGATGTTCAGGTCTTGCTGGTGTAGAATCCCTAGACTCTGGTGGTGTCATATTAGTCTTTCTGTTGTTGAATTGTTCTTATACTGTCGTCTTCCCATCCCTTCTTCCAGTGGGTGGCAGACGCTGGATGGTCTGGCTACTTGCTTTTACCTGGGGAAGCTCTTGAAGACTGGGAGCAGTCTTCGCCAGGTGGACAGGCACACCCAGTCATAGGACTTTCTCATCAAACTCTGTGAACCATGTCCCTTGAGGCTCCAGTATCTGTGACCAGGAGTTGGCACTGCTCATTAGGAACATTAGAAGGATGGGAACTAATTACCCCAGTCCCAGCACCTGGGAAACTAGAATGCTGGTCTTCAGGGAGAAAGAAGGCTCCATTTTTCCACAACCAGTTCTCAGAGCAGGAGAAGTAGAAGTTTTATGACTCCTGATTGGAGAGAATTTGTATGACAGGACTAAAGCAGAATTGGAGCAGGCAGACAGTTTTACAGCGGCGATGGGGAATTGGTATGCATGAGAGTGTTGTTAGCTGAGGGTGTTGCCAGCCAATGGCTCTTGAAAATTCTGTGTATTCAGGTGATACCTTAGATTTTATCTCTCAAGTGCTTATTGTCCTAAGATGTTGATGTCACCTCATTTTCTTTCTTTCTGTCTCTCTCTAGAATATTCTCCTTCTTGGATATCGTAACTCTTTGCCGGTGTGCACAAATTTCCAAGGTAGAGTATCGCCTGATTGTTGGTATCGATGAGAGAAGTGAGCTCGGGTCAAACACATTACAATTATTCTATGTTGTCTTATTAAAATAACAGACTATAATTCTTTAACTCGACGTACACCATGAATAAATGTTTGGAAATACAAAACATTATCCGTTCTTAACAGATGTGTCCCCCACCCCACCTTCCTCTCTTATCTCCACCTCCCAGGCATGGAACATCTTAGCCCTGGATGGAAGCAACTGGCAAAGAATAGACCTTTTTAACTTTCAGACAGATGTAGAGGTAAGGAAGTCCACCTAAATTATTTTTGTATTTATTTATTGTATGGGTGTGTGTGTGTGCGTGCATGCATTATCAAGTGTATAAGTGGGGTCATGGGACAACCCGCAGGAGTTGGTTCTGAGGTCCCAAGGATCAGACCCAGGTCTTCAGGCTTGGGAACAGGCACCTTTATACTCAGATGCTGCTCTGGTCCCATTGGTGATAGTGTTTTTTGAGGCAGGATCTCTCCGTACTGCAAGCATCTATAGCAAGTGGGCAGAACACTCTCCTCTCTCTCTTGACTCCCTTCATTCCTCATGCTTGGCCATGTGAGTACAGAAGAGACAAGGACTTGAGGGATCCATGTGTCCCTCTGAAAGGGAAGCCGTCGTCCCTGTAGATAACACACAGCAGTAATTCCTGACTGCCCATGCAGTTCTAAGCAAGCCATGTATGTTAATGCATGAGCTCTTAATACCAGACAGCAGAGGGGCTGTAGAGATGGCTCAGTGGTTAAGAGCACTTGATCTGGGTTTGATTCCCAACACCACATGGTGGCTTACAACCATCTAAGTTCTAGGCAATCATATGCCCTCTTCTGACCTCTGAGGGCTCCTACACTCACATTGTGCACCTAAACTCACACAGGCAAACACACATACATGTGACATGTGAATTGATAAACTAACTTGAAAAAAAAAGACTGAAGAAACTGAGGAACAGATAGGTTGAGTCTAAATACTTAGCTAGGGAAGTGGTTTACACACCTGCAGTTGATAGAAAAGAGTGAAGTGTTGAGGTGGTGGGAACTTAGGAGTCTTCTGCCCAGGGCCACTCTTTCTGAGTGTGCTTGCTTCTCTGTGTCAAGGCATTCCCATGCTTTCAGAGACTGGACATGTGCGACCAGGAGATGGCTCAGTGGGTTGGTAAAGGCACCTGCTACCAAGCCTGACGATATGAGATCAGTCCTGGGGCCCCACGTAGTGGAAGGAAAGAACAGACTCTTGCAGATTGACCTCTGACCTTCACACATGCACCATGGTACATTTACGTACATACACATATAAACAAATAAAATTTAAAATAAAAAGCAAATTGGACATTCCTCATCAATCTTTGTAGTTACAAAAAATGCTACCCACCCATAGCCAAGGAACTATTGACATTCTCACTGTTGGGAGAGGGGAGTCGGTTTCCTTTAAGAGTAGAGGCCCTGTAAGTGGCCCATGCTCCAGTGGGGTGTCACACCTCCTCGAGTAGATGGATAGCGCAAACTGGACTTGATGGGTGAAGAAGACAAAAGCAACCCCCAGAGTGGGTGCATGGGGAGGGGTGGACTGAGATGGGTTAGGGAGGCTGAAAGTGATAAAAACAGATAACACAGATTCCCGAAGTTCTAACTAAAGAGTATAACCAGGCCAAAAAGTGACACGCTAAAGGTCTAACTTTTAATAGGTTTTAAGGCCTATTTCAGCCCTTTCTCGCCAGCGCCTGTCACCCTGATGCGCTTGCCCCTGGTGTGCTATGGCAGGCAGGTAGCGGGGTTAGTGAGGACATATTGAATTAGCAAAGGACTTGCTATTTTTTCCCTTCTTAGAAACAGTGATGCATAATTGTTGCCATGTACATAACCTTTAAATTTTTTATTCTGGTACAAGAACTGTTGCTCCAGTGGGGAGAAGACTATAGAAGTCTTCAAAATGGAGAGGAGGCTGCTCAGGAGCAGCTGTGGGCATCTGCCGCTGGCGCTCACATACCTAGATTTCCAAGTCCCAGTCTTTCCCTCGGGTAGCAAAGATTTATTACAGTTTTCTTGGACTTTGCTTAAAGATGATAAACTCCTGTTAGAGAGATGGCTCAGGGGCTAAGAGCACTTTCTGGTTTTCATCTTTACGTTGATCTGTCTTTGTTCTTGAGAATTCCTTACACACACAAGGAAACATTCACTTCTGCCTCCATGTTCCCTGTGCAGCTGCCCCAAGCCCTTCCAACCAGTTCAGCACTTACTACTTACTTTGCATCCTGACTGCAGCCTCCCCTCCGTCCCCCTCCCTGCCCCAATCCACCCCTCGTCCATATTCACTGAGAAAGGGGCAGGCCCCTCATGGGCATCTGCTGGCAGCTTTTGTAGAGGCCCCTGGTTCAGTTCATAGCACACATGTTGGGTGGCCTGCCAGCTCCTAAAAACTGGGTCCAGGGGATCCAGTGCCTTCTGGCCTTTGCGGGTACTCATGCACATATACATGAATAAAAATATTAGAAGCTAGCTCAGGTAACCCTCAAGAAAACATAATGAATACCACCGGAGTCCAAGTTCAGACTTGGGTCTAGCTGAAACGTTAGCCGGGTAGCAGTGTGTGTCAGCCCCTCTTATGATGTTGTGGTTTGTGTCCTAGCAAATTCTTTGTGTTTATAGGTTTCTGTCAAGATAGCTATAGACAAAAACACACCACACACACACACACACACACACACAAACCATACATACACACAGATACACACAAACACACACATAATACATACATACACACAATACACAGACACACACAGATACACACACAGTACAGACACACACCACACACACAAACACACACAGTCTACACATACTACACACACAGAAACACACACACAGAAACCACACACACACACACAGATACACACAAACATACACACAATACATACATACACACAATACATAGACACAAACAGACACACACACAAACACACAGGCACAGATACAATACACACACACCATATACACTACACATACTACACACACAGAAACACACACAGAAACCATACATACACACACAGATACACACAAACACACAATACATACATACACAATATACACACACTGACAAACACACAGATACACACATACAAACACACAGACACAGATACAATACACACACACCACATACACTACACACACCACACACATACTAAAAAGGTTGACTTGTTTTTTAGCAGTATTATTTCATTCTCCAGTGGCTTCCACAGCTGCGTTCCAGTGGAATTGCTGGAGTAACTGAGCATGGGGAGGGTGTGTCCAACCCTTTGAAAGGCAACTGGGCTCTCAGAGAGCCTTCCCTGTACCGCTGGAAGACAGGTGAGGACGGACTCCAGAGAGCCTTGGGTGCCTCTCTTGTCGAGTTTGGAAAACTGTTTGCAGCTGAGCTTACTCTGTCTCGAAAGAAGCAATGTGCAAAAGTGACCATTTCCCACCTTTCTCCACTTAAGGGCCGAGTGGTGGAAAACATCTCCAAGAGGTGCGGTGGTTTCCTTAGAAAACTCAGCTTGCGCGGCTGCATCGGCGTCGGGGACTCCTCCTTGAAGTGAGTGACAGCCACCACAGCTGATGACTGATACCCGCAAAAGCTAAGCAAATGTATTCTAGGCTTTTCTTCGTTATGACCTTTCTGTGCTCATTTGCATAATGAGAGCTGTGCCTTTGGAATAACTGACACTCCACTGTTCTTAAGGGAACAGCTGGGCGACAGCTGGCTCCACCTGTCTCGTGTGAGCTCTCCCCCTGGATGCCAGGGGGTCAGTCACAGAGCAGATGCGGCAGGAGCAGAAGAGCCCATGTAAGAGCCGGCGGGCCGAGGGGCGGCACCCGGGCCTGGAATGTTTGCCCCCCACTGTCTCCTCTCATCCAGTTTCTTTCTTTTTAAGATTTATTTATTTATTACACATTCAGTGTTCTGCATACATGCCAGAAGACGGCACCAGATTGATTTGTAGATGGTGGTGAGCCACCATGTGGTTGCTGAGAATCGAACTCAGGACCTCTAGAAAAGCAGTCAGTGCTCTTAACCTCTGAGCCACCTCTCCAGCCCCTCATCTAGTTTCTTACTCACTCTCAAAGTGACTCTTGCAGAAAGGCCTGGCTTGTAAGAGACTTTTGCTTCTCGTGAGGGGACAGGTTTATTACATGACTTTTATTATGGTGACCAGCCGCACCTGTACAACTCCATGTGCATTCCCTTCCTCCTAGGCAGCCATGTTTGTTGGAGGAGCTTGAAGCAGGGACCATAGAGGAACCCTGCTTCCTGCTGCCCAGCTCCCATTTTTGATAGGGCCCAGGCCACCTGGCTAGGGATTGTGGTGCCCACAGTGGGCTGGGCCTTCCTATATCAGTCAGCAGCTGAGAAAATGTCTCACAGACCTGGCCGCAGGTCAGTCTGACTGAAGCAGCTTCTAGAGTGGACCCTCTTCCCAGGTGACTCTAGGGTTGTATACAGTTGACGCATGAAGCTAACTGCGACATCAGGCTCAATAGCACACACTTTTCACCTGCCGAGGCATCTCCAGCCCATGAAGGGTTTTTTTTCTTACTAAGACCGGGTCTCTTGATTATGTAGCTCTGGCTGTCCTGGAACTTGCTATGTGACCAGGATGGCCTTGAACACACAGAGATCCACACCACACTCAGCCTCCATGAGGGTTTTTCTAAAGTAAGATGAAGTAGAAAGCGGAGGAGGATCTATTGGGTAAAGGGAGGGAGGGCAGATGTCGGTCATGCAGCTTGACTATGGTCAACACCCCTAAACTACCACAGTGAAAATGTTGTTTTGAAATTGTCACTGTGTACAGTGTACATGTACTGATACATTAAAGACTAGTTCACGATGGTCATGGTGGCTCACGCCTTTAATCCCAGCACTTGGGGTGTGGGGGGGGCAGAGGCAGGCAAATCTCTGAGTTTGAGGCTAGCCTGATCTACAGAGGGACTTCCAGTACAGCCAGGGCGACACAGAGAAGCCCTGTCTCGGGCAGGAGAGACTGGTTCAGACCCTCTAGCCAGATTTTCTACTTGAAGTTTTGTATATCAGTGAAATGGACTGAGTCTAGCTTAACAGGAAGCAAGAATTTACTAGTAGGTCTGGTATAGCTTATACTGCTAATATAAATCTAATAGCTGTCCCATTGAAGACACCAAAATAAATGTGAAAATGTGGATTGCTGGTGGGGACTATGAAAGAAATGCCATTTGTTTGTATATTTTAGAGTCTCATGGTAGAGCCCTGGCTGATGTAGAACTCTCTCTGTAGATCAGGCTAGCCTGCAGCTCACAGAGATCCGCCTGCCTCTGCCTCCCAAGTGCTGGGGTTAAAGGTGAGCGCCACTGTGCCTGGTAGGAAAGCACTGTTGAGAGGCCAAATACGCTTCGTGGTTCCTCAAAACTTTCACCGATTAGGTATCTGTGCATCAGAGAGACAGCGGTGGTGACAGCTGCCCTGGACTCGTTCATTTCTCAAAACTTTTATTGATTAGATATCTGTGCATCAGAGAGACAATGGTGTGTGACAGCTGCCCTGGACTCGTTCATTCATCCTGCCGTGGATACTGTTTGTTCCTTACTGCTGCCGAGCGGTAATCTGTCCTGTGCATGTACAGGTGCTGTGAGGGTTGCTGTCTGATAAACCTGTCTTCCGGGCAGGGAGATGGCTCAGGGCTTAAGAGCACCTGCTGTTCTTGCACAGTTACCAGTACCCATGTCCAGAAGCTCAGAACCTGCTGTAACTAGTTCCAGGGGATCCAGCGCCCTCTTCTGGCCTCTGTGGGCACCTGCACTCACACGGCACACACACAGACACATACATGTTCATAAAATAAAAGTAACCTCCTATAATTGTATTTGATATGCTAACCTCATTGAACTTGAAAGTTTAGCCTAGCCTTAGGTGTGTTTGGAACACTGCTATGACCACAGAACTGAGCAAAATTGTCCAATACAAAGCTTGTCTCATAGTATAGTTGGGAATGTCTTATATACTTTATTGAACATCTGCGTCTAAACACAACATAGTCTCTGGAGTAGTTTCACTGTTCATTCTTGTTATCATGTGGCCAGCCAGGAGCTGTGCCCCCCACCCCAATATCTGACTGCAGGTGTTAGCCGGGAACTCTGTTCCCACTCACCCCAGTGTCTGGCCGCAGATGTTAGCCAGCAACTGTGCCCTCCCCACCCCAGTTATGGATGGTTGAGAGTTACCATGTGAGTGCTGGGAATTGAACTTGGATCCTCTAGAAGAACAAGTGCTGCTAATTAGCTTCTTAGCCATCTTTTTTAATGAAAGACATTTCACTGACTTCTTCCTTATGGAACATTAGAACTTGCTGCCAAACCCAAGGTCACAGACACCCTGTCCTGTGCTTTCCTTGTAAAAGTCTTTAAGATTTATTTTTTATTTTATGTGTATGAGTGAATGCCTTCACGAATGTGCACCATATGTGCCCAGTGTCCACTGAGGCCAGAAGAGGGTGTCAGATCTGGAGTTATAAGTTGCCGTGTAGGTGCTAGAAACTGAGTGCAGGCTTGCTGCAAAAGCATATGTGCTTGTCTATCTGTTGTGGAGTAGGGTATGTGCATTGAGTGCAGTGTCCAAGGAGGCCAGAAGAGGGCATCAGATCCCCCAGAGTTGGAGTTATAGGTGATTGTGAGCAACCTAATATAGGTGCTGGGAACTGAACTCAGGTCCTTTACAAGAGCAGTATGTACTCTCAACAGCCCCTACCTCCAGCCATCTCTCCAGCCCCGCCTCCAGCCATCTCTCCAGCCCCGCCTCCAGCCATCTCTCCAGCCCCTACCTCAGCCATCTCTCCAGCCCCTGCCTCTCTTCTGAGGTGCTGTTGCAAGCTGTGTGCTTTACTCCAGTCTTCTTCTCTGTGCATCATTAGATAAATGATCACTTTTTATATATCGAATTTTCACCCATGCAGTGCTGGGGATGGAACCTCATATGTGCCATGCATGCAGTCTGTCACTGAGCTGAATCCCACACCAGCGCCTGGTGTTGGTGTATGAGCACATGTGTCACTGCAGATCACACCCAGAGCCTTGCACACACTAGGCAAACCCTGCCCCAGCGCGTGCCCGCCCTTGCTCTTTGCAGACTGACTCATCTGTCTCCTGCCCACCGTGTCCAGTTTGTCATTAACCATCAGTACATTTCCATCATAGTCACGTTTAACATGTCTTCTCAAACGAACAAAACCTCTGCGTCTCCACGAAACGCCTTCACTCGGCACTGTGGCTGCACAGCATTCTGGGTAAAGCGGACAGCACTGTCAGGGCCCTTGCCCGCTCTCTTTGCCGTCAGTCTTGAGCAGACTTGGCTAGAAGAGTCCTCTGTTCCTTGCAGACGTAGTTTCTCTGATGTTGACAGCACGCAGGGTTCTGCCCGGTGGCGGGCATGTTGTGTGCGTGCGGAACAGTTTTTGTTCCTATAAATGCTCTGTGGAGTTGAAGTCTAGACTGCATCTGCATTGTTTTTACTGTTCTTTTTTGGATCATATCCTTTGTGAGGCTTGGGGATGGCAGGGTGCAGAACGGCAGAATGCTCGTGCAGCACGTAGGAGGCCCATGATCCCAGCACCCACGAAAATCAGTCAGTCCGTCCGTGAGTCAATTAGACTTTAACATTTGTACTCTGTGTGTAAGGTGTTGGCATGCGCGCCACATGCACACAGTACCTGCAGAGGCCACAAGAGGGCCCTGGGCTCCCTGGAACAGCAGCTATGAATGGTTGTGTACAGCCTGTGGGTGCTGGGATCCAAACCCAGGTCCTCTGCAAGAGCCGCCAGTGCTCATAGCCACCGGGTCATCTTTTCAGCCCCCTCCCCACTAATTAATTAAAGTAAAAGACCGTTAGGTTGGGCAGATTGGCATTTCATTTAGTCTATTTCTGCATTCCTGAATCTTCTTGCTACCCAATCCCAGAATCCGTGACAGATTTCCAAGTTTCGCAGGTGGAAGCAGCCTCTGTAGCCAAGGGGCCTTGGCGGGCTTCCAGTCTCGTCCTTCCAGCCGATTCTGCCCCAGCCTTGGTGGTTCCTCGTGTGTAAGTGTCAGGGTCCCACACGGCAGCTGCTGGCATTCTATTCCACACGCGCTCTGAGCACTGTGGACTCTTGGATTCCAGCGTTTGGTTCCATCCCTCAGAGTGAGCAGAGGGTTCAGGGTTCAGGCAGCTCTTGATCCTCTGAGACTTGCTGAAGTCTTATTTGAGGAAGATGCAGGTTGCCTGAGAACATTCAGGCACGGAGTGGCAGTGGTTTGTAGTTAACTGCTCCCGGCCTTGCTGTCACACACAGTCGAGGCAGCTGCCTTCATGCCTTGGGGTCCTTGTCAGAAAGCTTGGCTCTTGATAGGAATGGTACTGAGTGTCAGAGTGCCCCCAGGGCACAATCAGGATGCCAGGCCTCCCAGCTCAGATGGTCCCCAATGTGGGGGGCTGGAGGAGGGTCAATTGATGGGCAGCTTGGGACAGGCTAGCCACAGGCAGTGCCTGAGAGCGTCCCGGGTTCCGGAACCCTGGATCTGCTGTGGAGTGTGTGGCCTTAGTTGATGTGTGTTTAGGAGGATTCAGAAAGCGCCGTTCTAAGTGGATGGTTGTGCCGCCCTCTGGTGGCCATCCTGAAGATTGCAGCCACCCTGTGGCCTTTGGTCTCTTGCAGTGCATCACTTCAAAGATTTTGTGCTACTTTGGGGGAAAAAAAAAACCAAAACAAAACACACAACTTTTGTCCCCTCCACCTTTTAGGACCTTTGCACAGAACTGCCGGAACATTGAACACTTAAACCTCAATGGCTGCACAAAAATCACTGACAGGTGAGGGATAAAGATGGGTCCGGGGACAGAGTGGCCACAGGGAGGCCGGTGGGAAACAGGGTTGAGAACACTAGTGTGCCTGCCTTTTCCAGCACGTGCTACAGCCTCAGCAGATTCTGCTCCAAGCTGAAACACCTGGACCTCACGTCCTGCGTGTCCGTTACCAACAGCTCCTTAAAGGGGATCAGGTGAGCGGGCTCGGCAGTTAGGGTCAAGAGAAACAACTGTGTGGGCTGGGTAGGTGGCGCAGCCTGTAAGGCCATGAAGACCCAAGTCCCACTCTCCAGAATCCGTGTAATTAGCCAGGAATGGTGGCGCCTGCCTGTGGCCACAGCCCTGGGGGGGAGGCGGGGAGTCTCTCGGGCTTACTGGCCGGCCAGCCTAGGGAGTTTAGGAGCTGCATCCGATTGAGTGGGAGACCCTGTGTGACAGGAGTGGAATGCAGGAAAAGGGACACGTGGACCATGAGAGAGGATACGAAGCTAGGGGCTTGGGGAGAGGGCTCAGTGGTTAGAGCACATACTTTTCTTGCAAAGGAACCAAGTTCCTGGGGCTCACAGTTGACTGTAACTCCAGATCCAGGGGGTATGATGACCAACTACAGTCACAGGCACCCCCCCCACACTTTAAGATTAAAAAGAGGATCTAAAGCTAATTGTTTCCTATTTTCAATTCTATCGTTTTTTCTTTTTGTGATGGTAAGTACATAAAATTGTAATTAGTACTGATTGTAACTCCGTGGCTTCAGACCGGCCCTTCTAACTGCACAAAGGTTCGCTGAGATGTATAGCGTGAGCAGGGTCACTCAGTCTAGCTGTGTCATGCTCTGTGAGTGCGTTACAACCGGCCCATCTTCTAAAAGGTGGTGAGGAAGACACCCAGAGTCCACTTGTGGCCACACACGACACGCACCCACACATATGTGCACTTACACGACACGTTTGTGGGGTACTGAGTTCAGCACTGTCTTCAGGAGGCTGCACAGGGGGCTGTTCTTTGTTCTCTCAGCGATGGCTGCCGGAACCTGGAGTATCTGAACCTCTCCTGGTGTGACCAGATCACAAAGGACGGCATCGAGGCGCTGGTGCGGGGGTGCCGGGGCCTGAGAGCCCTGCTCCTGAGGGGTTGCACACAGGTACAGAGGCGGCGCACCTGGTCAGCTTGTTTGCCTTGCTGGGGCCGTCACCTTGGTACCCGACCCGCTCTCTCACCTGGATCCCACCCTCTTTCCTTCCCTCCGTCCGCTCAGCTAGAGGATGAAGCTCTGAAACACATTCAGAACCACTGCCACGAGCTCGTGAGCCTCAACCTGCAGTCCTGCTCAGTAAGTACGGACCCGGGCACCCGTGAGCGCCCACAGCACCCGCACGCAGCCCCGTTGTCTGCCCACACCTGCCCAAAATGGACGGCAGATGGCCACATCACCCTGCCCTGCCGCCTCCTCCTGTCTTCCTTGGAGCTGTGAGTCTTTGGGAGGTGAGAGACAGTAATAAGGCAGCAATGTCAGCGCAAGACCGATGGCGCCTCCCCCAATCACATACATCAGTCCTGATGTTAGCTTCTACACCTGTGGTCATGTACCTGCTCATGTGTGTGAGCATGTATGACTTACATACATATGAGAGAGAGAGAAGGGGTCTCATTGCATAGCCCAGGCTAGCCTGAGGCTCACAATTCTCATGTCTTGTATATTGAAAGCTGGGATTACATGTGTGGACCAGTATGCCTGGCTGGCTCTTTCAAAACAAACAAGCAGACAAACAATCAGGAATGCTATAACTAGCTAGCCGTTAGACCTGAACAGCTTGGTGAGATCTCAGTATCTCCTTTCTTTCAACACGCCGGGATGATGACCCCTTTAGCTCCCCACCGGGCTGCGGAGAGCACCCAGTCAGTTGAGTGCTGGCTTTGTAAGCACAAGGACCTGAGCCTCATCCCTAGATCCTGCGTAAAAAAGCTGAACATGGCAGCATGTTCTTAGAACCCCAGCACAGGGGAAGCAGAGGCAGCAAGATTCCTCCAGCTTGCTGGCCAGCCAGCCTCCTCCACTTGGTGAGTTCTGATCCAGTCACAGAGTGTGTCTCAAAAAAGAACACAGCTAGCACCTGAAGAATGACACCTGAGATGGTGCACACACACATGCCTGCACACACACATGCCTGCACACACACATGCCTGCACACACACATGCCCGCACACACATGCCCGCACACACATGCCCGCACACACATGCCCGCACACACATGCCCGCACACACATGCCCGCACACACATGCCCGCACACACATGCCCGCACACACACATGCCCGCACACACACATGCCTGCACACACACATGCCTGCACACACACATGCCTGCACACACATGCCTGCACACACACATGCCTGCACACACATGCCTGCACACACATGCCCGCACACACATGCCCGCACACACATGCCCGCACACACATGCCCGCACACACATGCCCGCACACACACATGCCCGCACACACACATGCCAGCACACACACATGCCCGCACACACACATGAATGCACACACACATGCATGCGCACACACATGCATGCACACACATGCATGCACACACATGCCTGCACACACATGCCTGCACCCACATGCCTGCACATACACATGCCTGCACACACACATGCCTGCACACACATGCCTGCACCCACATGCCTGCACATACACATGCCTGCACACACACATGCCTGCACACACACATGCCTGCACACACACATGCCTGCACACACATGCCTGCACACACACATGCCTGCACACACATGCCTGCACACATACATGAATGCACATATACATGCATGCACACACATGAATGCACACACATGCCTGCACACACATGCCTGCAAACACATGCCTGCACACACACATGAATGCACATATACATGCATGCACACACATGAATGCACACACATGCCTGCACATACACATGCCTGCACATACACATGCCTGCACACACACATGAATGCACATATACATGCATGCACACACATGCCTGCACATACACATGCCTGCACACACACATGCCTGCACACACACATGCCTGCACACACACATGCCTGCACACACACATGCCTGCACACACATGCCTGCACACACATGCCTGCACACACACATACCTGCACATATACATGCCTGCACACACATGCCTGCACACACATGCCTGCACACACACATGAATGCACAAATACATGCCTGCACACACATACATGCCTGCACCCATACATGCCTGCACACACACATGAATGCACACACACATGAATGCACACTTGCAACAATGTTGTAAACTGTGAGTGCAAGAGAAAGCAGCTTTCTTCTCTAGGCATTAGCTTCGGAAGGACTACCAGTTTTCCTCACTCACATTACGTGGCTGTGCACTCATGCTGCTGCGTGACCCAAGGGAACTAGGTTTTTGAGAAATATAAGAGAAAGACCTTGCATTCAGCTTTTTTGCTTTTTTTTTTTTTTTTTTTTTTTTTGGTTTTTTGAGACAGGGTTTCTCTCTGGTTTTGGAGGCTGTCCTGGAACTCACTCCGTACATCAGGCTAGTCTCGAACTCAGAGATCTGCCTGCCTCTGCCTCCAGAGTGCTGGGATTAAAGGCGTGCGCCACCAACACTAGGCTATTTTATAGCTGTGCAGAAGCCTCTCTCTGCTCGTCTGTTGAGTAGGACTGGGATTGAACTCAGGGAGGGAGAGCCTCTTGCATGCCAGGCAGGCACCTACCAACCTACTCTTAGCCCAGACTTAACTATTACCTTTGTTTTTTTTTGTTTTTTTTTTTTTATGAGACAGGGTTTCTCTGTATTGTTTTCGAGGCTGTCGGTCTAGCCCAGCCTCGAACTCACAGCGATCCACCTGCCTCTGTCTCCCGAGTGCTGGGATTAAAGATGTGCGCCACCACCACCCGGCATCTATTACCTTTGTTTTGGAAAGTTTGAGTTCCTTGCCTGACCTGGAACTCACTCTGTAGACCAGACTAACTCTAGACTCACAGAGATCTAAGTGCTGAGATCAAAGGTGTGCGCCACCACACCTAGCTGCATTTCTGTCTGTCTGTCTGTCTCCTTTCCTTTTTTATTTTTTTGTAGTTTCACTTATGTAGTCCAGGATGGGTTAGGACTGGCCCGATCCTCCTGCCTCAGCCTTCTAAGTGCCAGGACTAGGGCCGAGTGCTGCCACGCCCAGCCTGCTTCTGCTTTGTTTGGGTGTGGGGGTGAGGCGCTGGTGGGCAGCAGCAGCTCCTTCTCTGACCCCGGGTCAGGCCGGGCCCAGCTCCTGTCTCTTCTTCCAGCGCATTACCGACGATGGCGTGGTGCAGATCTGCAGGGGCTGCCGCTGGCTGCAGGCTTTGTGCCTCTCGGGCTGCAGCAACCTCACAGACGCATCTCTCACGGCCCTGGGCCTGAACTGCCCCAGACTGCAGTGAGTATGGCCCACTTCTGCTCTGTGGCTGCAGGGCTAGGCTGCCTGAGGTGTGGTAGAGCCAGGGGCTGTTGGGCTGGGGTAAGACAGCACCTGACCCCAGCAGGGGAGGATGGGTGTGTGGCACGATGTCTCTTACCATGTTTCTTGGTCTGTTTCATGCATGAGTCAAATTATGGGCAAATTTGGCAATCAGAGTGGTCTCACAGTGGACGGACTAGTGGTGGGTCTGGGGCACCAGTCACTAGATGGGTGAACTCCAGGAAAGTGTCAGCTGCCTGCCTGTCATCTTCCTGATTATCGGGAAAAGGGCTAGTTCCCAAGGCAGAGCCTGCCCACCGCCAAACACCTCACTCTGCACACACACGAGCTTGGTGCCTTGAGAGTAGCTGCTCTCAGTACGCCTGTGTCACCCTGAGTTAACTCACCTCTGTGAGTGGACACTCACTCCACCCTGAGTTAACTCATCCCTGTGAGTGGACACTCACTTTCAGGAGAAACTGAGTCCCATAGGAAAGTCAGTTTGTCCACACCTCATAATGGATAAGGAGGGAAGCAAGATTATGAACCTGTAGATTTCTATTTCAAAACCAGGTTTTTGTTTTGTTTTGACTTGCTTTGCTTTTTTTTTTTTTTTTTTTTTTTTTTGGTTTTTACGAGACAGGGTTTCACTGTATTGTCGGAGGCTATCAGTCCAGCCCAGCCTCGAACTCACAGAGATCTGCCTGCCTCTGCCTCCCGAGTGCTGGGGTTAAAGGCGTGCACCACCACCACCCGGCAACTTGCTTTGCTTTTTGAGACAACTTTTTTCTGTGTAGTCCTGGCTGTCCTGGAACTCGCTCTGTAAACCATACTGGCCTCCACCTCTTGAGATCCGCCTGCCTCTGCCTCCCGAGTGCTGTGATTTGAAGATGTGTGCCACCATCACATGGCTCTTGTTTCAATTCTTATGAGAATTAACTCGTTTTTTCATTGCCTATAGTTTAAACTTCCTGGAGGGCAACGAGACATTTTAGTATCTAGAGGCTGAAGACATAACTTGGCGGGAGAGCACTTGCCTAGTACACATGAGGCCCTTAGTTCAACCCCCAACACCAGAAAAGAAATAGTGTAGATCTCAAGATGATTTTGTTTAGCAATAGTCCATTTTAACTGTGGGTTTTTTTTTCAAGGGTTTCTCTGTATTGTTTTGGATGCTGACCTGGAACTCACTCTGCAGACCAGGCTGGCCTCGAACTCATAGAGATCCGCCTGCCTCTGCCTCCTGAGTGCTGGGATTAAAGGCGTGCGCCACCAATGCCCGGCTTTAACTGTGTTTTTAAAAACAGTGGTGGGCAGGCTCCTGGGTCACAATCCACATCTGTGATGAGACATTAGGACTCTGGTTCAGTCCACCTGTCCTAGTGCCACTCAGCTGTCCTGATTGGCTGTGTTTGCATGACCCCTGCAGGACATGACCAGAAAGCAGCTCAGTGAGCCGCAGAATAGAGCAGACTGGAGAGTGTGCGTCATGCGGTGTGTTCTGTGGCTAACCAGGCTCTGCTTCTTCTCCCCTCGTGCCCTTCCCAGAATTTTGGAGGCTGCCCGATGCTCCCATTTGACGGATGCAGGCTTTACACTCCTAGCTCGGGTAAGGCATTGAGTCTGAAACACAACACTGTTGTAAAGCGCCCCTCCCCCCATTCAGAGTGACTCAGGTAGTTTTGGGGAGCACAAAGAAATGAAAAACCTAGCTTCAGAAGAGATGAACACGAGGTAGGATAGAACCCTTCAGTAGGCTTTGCACTTTTTCCTGCTGGCCAGGACTCTGGGGAGATCCTGGAAGGTGAGTCCAGCTTTTGAACATAGCACTGCCACTTTCAAAGTTCATAAGAACTGTGCAACTCAGAAAAAATGTTGGGCCACATTCATAGGTCTCCTCAGGCACGGGCGGCCCCCAGGCTGCAGTTTGGACATGCTGTCAGAGCATCTGGAAGGAGTTCAGGCCTCACTCGCTGCCCCTCCCTTCTCTTAGTGGCAGGCACCCTTTCTATGTGAACCCTGCGCCTTGCCTGTGGTACCCGTGCCCTTACCTCCCACAGGACACAGCCTCCATTTCCAGGCCCTCTTTGAGCCTGTGGAGTAGAAAGGTACATCACCCCCTGGGTTGAGAGATGGTTTGGTTCTCAGTAGCCACAGCCATTGCCCAAAGTGAGCACTGACTCAGAGCACAGTGCTCTGATGGCTGTAGAGGTTGGGCGCTGACTCAGAGCACAGTGCTCTGATGGCTGTAGAGGTTGGGCCTGCTCCTCAGTGGACAGGTGAGCTACTCCTCATGTGGCTCATGTAGCAGGGCGTCTGTGGCCTCTTTCAGAATTGCCATGACCTGGAGAAGATGGATCTTGAAGAGTGCGTCCTGGTGAGTGGACTTGTAGCAGCCCCTTAGAGCTGCTCTCTCGCTGCTGGAGCCTTGCATAGCAGCAAGCACGGGCTACCATTGCCCCAGCATGGTGGTGGGGATTGGGCCTCTTTAGGCCACTTGTCACGGGACTTATATTTGGCTGGTCCAGAACTTCAGACAGACAGTAGCAGAGACATGCGAGAGAGCCCAGCCATCCCAAGCATAAGGAGGACTCCCTTTTTACTCCTAGCCTGTGAGAGGGGGCTGGAGAGATGGCTCAGCCGTTAAAGGCTAGGCTCACAGCCTGTGAGAGGAACGAGCCTGCATTTTAGGTGATAGGGAGGAACCTCCTTGTCCCCCTGCTTTTGTGTCCTGTCCCTCAGCTTCCTCAGGCACCAGAAGCAGGGCAAACATCAGTGTGCCTCCAGGAGGTGACAGCGAGCCAGTGTGCTTGGATGAGGTTTCAGTTTTCTTTTGTGCCATCTGATCCCCATGTTGAGGAGCAGCCAGGATTAGGTGTCAGGTCCTGGCCTAGAAGCCACACTGACAGCCTGTTTCTCTCCAGATCACTGACAGCACCCTCATCCAGCTATCCATCCACTGTCCCAAGCTCCAAGCCCTGGTGAGTGAGTTACTGCTCACAGGAATGACTTGTGCATGTCTTTGAGGGCCACGTTGGGTCCATTTCCTGTAAATGCCACTGTCGCTGTTGGTCTCAAAGATCTCCTTGTTGGGCTAACTCGGGCTGTGGAGTATCTGGGTGTCACGGCTTCCACCGTAGGAGGTGAAACGGTTAGGAACCCACAGCCCATCACTTCACCTCAGGGAGATCAGTCAGCGTGGGAAATGCCGTTACATGAACCAAAGATTGGGTCGTGCTCCTGATAGCTTTGCCTTTCCTAGTCACCTAGCAGAGGCAGTAACAAGGCACCTGCTCCATAGGCATCTGACCAGACTGGGAATGGGGACTTGGCCACTGCATGTTGACAACAGCAAAGAGATGTAAATAAGACATCAGAGCCTCTTGGATACACAGAACGATCTGGACTTCCATGAATAGATTCAGTACATACTGTTCGGAAAATTAAGAACAAAATTCAGTGGATGACCCCAAAACAGAGATGGCTCACTCTTAGCAAGTGAGAACAGCTTGAAGACAAAGAACGAGGGGTAGCTTAGGGCCTTAGTGAGCGGGAGCAGATGTGAGTCACAGCACCACAATCACAATATTGCTAAAACGTTCCTGCAGGTTCAAGCTGATCAGACCACAGACAGCACTCCAGACTCCAACACCAATGCTTGCATTTGAGAAAGGCCCAACGATTTAAATTTTCCAACTACAAGAAGCCAGAAAACAGTAAAATAAAGTCCAAATTAAAAGGACATAACATGGTAGAGACCAGTGAAACTGAAAACAAAACAGGACAGCAGTCACATAGCAACACAGTCTGTTGCTTTGTAAACAGACCCTCAGGTCGGGCTGTCACCAGATCTGCCCAGACTGAGCGTCCCTTACCCAAAATGTTTGGGACAGAGGTGTTTGGACTTCCAGAATGTTTCATTACACACTTATCATACACATTTATTCAACCAAGTGCTTGGTATTAGGGCCAAGATGTAAACACAAATTCATTTCTGTCTTGCTACTGCACTGTGTTTGACTGTGGCCTGCCTCACAAGGTCAGTTGTGGGTTTCCTATTTGTGGTACTGCGTTGATACTCAAACATTCTTAGATTCTGGAGAATTCCAAGTTATGGATGCACTCACCTACATAAATTTTGTAACACAGGTAAAATGGACAAATAACTCATTTGATGCAAAATAACCCCAAAACTCCTCTTAAGGAAATTCACTTACAATCTATAATTTCCCTAAATGTTCATGCACAAATGGATTTGTTTAGAATTCTTCCTACCATTTAAAGAATTAACAGGATTCTATGCCATGAGCTCGCTGAGAAGTGTAATGTCTTCCCAGTGACCCTGAATCAAAACCCAGTGGTAGCTGGCTCAGTGAGGAATGGTGTTCGCTGCCGAGCTTGACCCAAATGGGATAGGAAAGAACCAGCTACCACTTGTGTCAGGCAATGGCTCACATGGTCTGCACGCCCCATGCTTACCCGCTTCTCCACCTGGGGACACCCTCTATTCCCTGCTAAACTCTGAGCCTGACATTCTTCTCCACCTGCTGGGGCCTGCATGCTCTGCCCATTGCTGCTCAGCCACAACACCTCAGACATTATTCTAGCCTCTTCCTCAGGGTGAGCCTCAGTCGCTCTCAGCCACTCTGTTCCTTTTCCCCTCTAAAGAACTTCTATGTTGGTGTGGATTTTCTGTTTTCACAGTGGAGAAACTGTCCCATCCGGCTACTAAGTAAACTTGGCTGTGTAAGCTGTCCATTACTTCTGTAACCTTTATTACCACTTCCAAGAGTTGAATTGATGCGTGGCTAAGGGTGGTCAGGGTCTCAGCTGTGTGCATTGTCTGTACTAGGGTAAGTGAATGTGACTGCAGGCGCTTCTGGAAGCCAGAGGCAGTGGGTCCTCCTGTAGCTACCTTACATGGTTCTGAGAACCACACTCAGGGTCTCTGGTTAGAGTTAGCGTTATGTCGTGGGCACAGCAAACCCAGGGCCTTGCTAGCTCCTCTCTGGCCAAGGAAACAGTGTCATGGTCTTACAGAAAATCCCAGACTTAGTGTTCCCTGCAGTACTGGATGCTGGGGGATCGAAGCAGGCTGTCAATCTGACGAAGTAGATTCCATTCATTCCTGAAGGTGGCCGTCCCCAGCACATGCCACGTGCTCTGCAAAGGGCACATCACACATCATACCACAGCAAGCAGTCTCTCTGGGGCACTTCCGGAGCCAGCTCCCCAGCTCTTACTCGCTGGAGCCTGGAACGAGGGTCCCCTGAAGGAACGTCTTCGTCCCCTCCCCAGAGTTTGTCGCACTGCGAGCTCATCACGGATGAAGGGATTCTCCACTTGAGCAGCAGCACGTGTGGGCACGAGAGACTGCGGGTGCTGGAGCTGGACAACTGCCTCCTCGTCACGGACGCCGCGCTGGAGCACCTGGAGAACTGCCGAGGCCTAGAGCGACTGGAGCTGTACGACTGCCAGCAGGTCACCCGGGCAGGCATCAAGCGCATGCGGGTAGGTGTGAACCCCCCAGCAACTGAGGGGACTCAGATCAGCACCCAGGCCGGTGAGAGCCGCAGGCGACGGTGCTCGTGCCAAGCCTGTCTTCCTGAGCTCAACTCCAAGACACAAAGTAGACTAGAAGCAATCCCTGAATGTTTTCTGACCTCCACATAACATGCGGTGGCATGTACTCGTACTAGTGCACACAGCGCACTTAGAAAAACCTCAACATTTCTTTAGTGTGCTGTGCTGACACAGACTTGTCTGGTTACACAGCACTACCTTAGGCTTCTTCAAACGTCTACTCTTGGAGGTGGAGGCTCCATGTAGCCTGGTGATTGGCACCTTCACAAGCTCCCATCTAAGGAAAGCAACCAATGGTCACTGATTGTTTAAGTGTATAGGGGCTGTTTACAAATGCCACTGGAGAGAAATGCTGCCATTTGTCTTTAGAAGGTGCTAGACTTTGGGGATATGAGGGGATGTAACAGGAGTTCCAGCTTACAGCATTCCACCGTCCTAATGTTAAGGTAGTCAACTTTAAACGGACTTCAGGTTTTTAAAGTTTATATAAAAACCCTAATTAATACCAGGGCAGACTATTCCCCTTTCCATCTCCTTCCAGGCTCAGCTTCCTCATGTCAAAGTTCATGCCTACTTTGCTCCAGTCACCCCTCCACCAGCAGTGGCAGGAAGTGGACATCGACTGTGCAGGTGCTGTGTCATACTTTGACAGCAGCCTCTTAGGACAAGGGCCCCACCCTCCAGGTTAGACCAGTCTGCGCCACCATCACTCAATCTCAAGTCTGCATTGGGAAAGCATTGCAGGTAATGACTTCAGCACAGATGGCAGTAACTGGTGATGCCATTCACCCTAACCTTGCTGGGGTGCAAGCCAATCACAGCCTGTGTAGTTACCATGTGGCAAGAGTGACGCGGTGCAGCCAAGACCACACAAGGAGCCCGGAGCCCTTCAGAGGTGGGTACCATACCAGGCACACCAGCCCCACCCGGCTTTGTCAGCAACCTGCATAGAACTTCAGTGTTAGCACAACCCAAGCTGAGCAGAGAGCCGTGCTTTTCTAGATCCTTAGCCAGTGGCCTACTTTAATCCATGCTTCCTACTGATTTGCAGGACTTCTTCACTCTGAAGACTAAAAGCACCTTTGTCGATGTGAGTGTACTGCAAACTCAGAATGGCTGGTAGTTTCCCATGCAGAAACCTGTGGGAAAGGCACGTTAACACATTTCCGTAAGACACCAAAGAAATGAGGACTCTAAGCTGGGTGGGCAGGACTGTCACCTTTCTGTTGATTGAACGTGTTACACCCAACTCTAGGGACCAAAAGTTAGACAAAAGCAGCCTACTTTGCATTGCCCCATTGGAAATAAGCCTGCCATAGGCTACAGCATATAGTGCATTTTTGCTAAAGGAAAAAAGCCAATTATGTCTACACTTTTCAAATTCGGGAGAACCAAGAAGAAATCCAGAATTAAGTTATCTATAATGTAATCAAGTAAAAATAATGAATGGGTGCATGTAGAATGGATGTATTTTTTTTCAAATTTACTCTGAATTTTTAGAGATCACGCCAGAACTATATTAAAGCTTCACACATGAAAAACGAGTAAAGTGTTGGCACCTTTTAAACTCCTAACAAGTGCTCACTGGAATTATTCAGAGGCTTTACTGATGTGACGCTCTGGCTGGCTGGCAAATGTAGGCTTTTCTCTCTCACCTGCACAGAGGCAGGAGGCCCAGTCTCTTACTGCCATCAACGTTTCCCACCGCCTTCAGTGAGTGTAGCCACACTGGGGTTAATGGAGCTGAACCTCCCTAGCAATGACTCCCCAGCCGAAATGGCAAGAATGAGCTGTGTTTGTGTGTCTGTGGCCCGGGCTAAGGCATCTGTCCACACTGTCGCAGCTGCGTTCTCAGAGGGAACAGGTGCACACACAGCCTGGAATCCACCAGGAGAATCCTTGTAAGCGTTAGCTGCTGTGGGCCCGACTGCCTCTTGACCTGTTGCAGTATTCCCTGGTTTGAAGGCCATGTGGACATCACAGCAGCTATTATCTAAACTGGGGGGGTACGGAGCATGTACTACACTTGCTCCAGTGATTGATGAACTCATTTCTATTAGATACCAGAGACAACCACACATTATCCATACATTTTTGAGATGGAATACAGCCCATCATAGATGCTGAACTTGATGCTCAGTGACCATAACTTGCCTCACAGACTAGAAGAACCTCATGTCAGAAAGCTTGACTTGTCTTCTGTAAGTATGGACAAGTTCCTATAATTGCCTGTCTTGAGTTGCATCGTTGTGGAAATTGATGGAAAAGAGAGGGCAGGGACAGCCCACAGGGGGTGAATTTCTTATAGTGTATGTTCACTAAGGTATCTAGGACACACCCAGGGAAGCCCCTGATTCCGTGTGACCTGAAATGACAGTGACACAACTAAGATTTTAAATGAGTGACACATTTACAAAACAATCAGAAAACATTTATTAGACCGAACTGTACATCCTATTAACCAAAGTAGCAAACTGCTGGTGCTGTGGGTTCTGCACAGTTTCACTATGTCCTGCTCAGCACAATTTCAAGTCTGAGGAGCTTGTAAGTACTCTCACCCCACTTCTAAAACCTGATAAGGAATTCAAAATAGCACACAGCATTAGATGACATTTATTGTTCCATAAATCATGAGATCCAAAAAAGGAAGCTAACAGACAAGCAAAACTCTAAAAACAATTAGATAAATTCACTTCTTTCCAAGTAAGTGACTGGTACAGAAAGCATGTGGTCTCACAAAAGCAAAGGGAAGGACAGACGGGCATGGGCCCCTCCTAAAGGGCCTGCAGAGCTACAGCACTGCCAAGCCCAAGGTGAAAATATTGAAACAGAGGTTAGCGTTTGTGGCAAATAATTAACCCCCATTATGACTACAACGCAGGATGTTAAAGCCTTCACCCCCTGAAGCAGTCATTCCTGCCCACCTGAACAAGGTCAGACACTCACAGTCAGTAGCTGAGCAAACGGGCAGAGATGCTACATAATTAAAATGGAAAAAGCTTTGTAAAACTCAGATCTGCCACAGGCCTCATGAAAAGTTTGCTGAACGCTGGAGAGATGGTGAGGGAGTAATGACAGTGGCGGGAGGGAAAGCTGCAGATCCCCTTGGAGAGCGGCGTGCGAGCATGTGACCCTGTAGAGGCACATCTGTTACAGAACACCCTAATAGCCCGACTAATCACCAGAGTGTACAGCCATGATTGTATTGAAACTCAGCATGGGAGGGGAGGAAAGGGTAATGGTACATTTTAGTGTCTTGTTGTGACATCTAGTGTTTCCATGGGTACTTTCATCTCATTCAAACACCAAGTGAGAAGCTATCAACAATAACACTTTGTTTCCCCCGTTACATCACCTAGTTCTAATGTCTGGGGAAGGGCTTTAAACATGTTTAACAACAGAGCCAGGCACAAAACAAGCGAGTACACACCTGGAGTCCCAGCTACTAGGAGGCTGGAGGACAGGGGGAGGTGAGAAAAGGAAACCACATGAGTTTAAAAGGCAAGGAGGTTTCAAAAGGTGAAATTTGGAAATTAAAATGCTAAAAATGGAAGCAAAAGCCAAACACTCAAGTCTTTTTGTACCTATTAGGGTTTACACTGACCTCACACCAAGGTACTGCTGATAGTTTGCTCATCTCTGCTTGGCTCTTCCCTGGTCTGGCATGATCCCCTGGGATGTACACCTTCAGACATGATTGCCTCTGCGGAGGTGCTCAGCCCCTTACCTGACCAACGCTGCTGTCAGCGCAGCTCCCCAACGAGAACACACCCTATCTCCTCCAGGTCAGCAGAAGGGTCAGGCAACAAAAGCCAAACTGGCACAGAAAGGTAAATGCCCACGGTTGAGTTTTACATTCATTTCAAACCGCATACAGTGTCAAAAGCCAGAGAGACTCCTCCTGGGAACTCCGCCGCTGGCTCCTGCTAGGACAGTGGGTACTGTACCCACACCATGGCCGGAAGCTGACGACATGTCGACTGATGTGCTCGCTCTCGTGAGGGCGCTGGGCTGTGGCAGTGACAATGAGGAGATTTGTCTCTCCTACAGCTCATTAGGAAGGTCATCTTGTGTTTTCAATATGAAACATTTCACAGTAAAATCCAATCTCAAGACTTCTTGGATTCAGTCTTCACACACTTTTAAGCATGACTTTATTTGGTACTGGACAGAGTTCAGTCTGCATAAGGTATCACTTCAAAATTATGTGAATACCATCATTATTTTCAGCTGCCAAAAAAAAAAAGAGTAAGTTTTAAGACCAACTAAACTTAGAAAAGAAGCAGTATTAAAGATAGAACTGTCCAGTCTGCTTCAGAAGTTAGGGGTACAGCTTTAATGAGACACCGACTGCTTTGTGCTAGCTCTGTCTCCCTCAGACAACGCCATGTGCAGTCCTTTCTGCTCTGGGCCCCCAGCCCCTGCCCCGCTTGCGGGACCTACGGGGAACCTTGTGAGATAGCAGCAGATACCTTTGGTGCTAGAGGAAACAGGCTTGGACTGTGTGAGGACGGGCGTGAGAGAGCCCCACACAAACAAAGCGTGCATTGCAGCCCGTGGGCTCTGCCGTAGACACATCTTTCCTGGAAAACTGAGCTCCCAGAGGCAGACACGGAGCAAGACTTTGCCTAGTGGCCTCAAAGTCGTGAGAGGCAGCGAAGGCACTCATAGAAACAGATGAAGGTTTCCATGTGGACACAGTCTCGCAAAGAGCAAACAAAGACTGGAGAGGAGACCCGTGAAGACCAATGCCACAAAGAGCCACTAGTTTCACAAGATACAAGTATGCGAGTTAGACACGGGTTTTTTGTAATTTTACAAGATAAAAGCTGTATGGTTTTGAAATTAAAGATGTCTAAGAAGTGAGCCAGTTCACTGTCTCAGATCTGCAGGTAGTTTAGTGGCTAGTGGCCATTATTACAATCAGGTACAAAGCAAAACTGTAATTTCAAAACCCTTTGGGGCTGCTGCCTTGCAGAGTGACTACCCAGGGAAGGGGTACTTGGGACCGTGTCCTCTTCTTGGGGGGAGTGGTGTCTCTGTAGTTTGGAGCTCACTTGACTTGGCCTTCTCCTCTTCCTACACTGCTGCCTAATTAGCTCTGCATAGCCTGTCCAGATCTCAATCACTACTGACACCCGAAAATTTCTAAATTAGTACCTCAAGCCACCTCAGAATGGTACAATTAGGTGCCTGTTTGACATACCAAGTTGTTTTGCATCAATCTTATCTCTTTGATAAGGTGGCAACCTGCCCTGGTAGTCACAACTACTCCCTCATCAAACAGGGAGTCCAATGGGCCCTATCCGTGTGTCCATGTACTCCCATGGCCTCTGGTCTAGATGGACTGCCATCTTGTTTATCTCCACAGTTGTAGGAAAAAAACCCAACCCCACTATTCCTTTGTTGAAACCACTTCACCGACTTCGCAACCCATCTGAAATAAGATCCAATGACCGTGTGCCAGGGCCTGCTCTGCTCATCCTCACCCATCATGGCAGCTGCATGGCCTTCTTCCAGGATTCACAGAAGCCAAGTGTTTCTTCTGCACAGTCCCACACTGCTCCTGGGCTAGTCCTATGGCCAAGCCAGCTCATTTTTCAAATCACCTCCTTAGAAAAGCCTTCGCAACATGCTTCCCCTCTCCCATAAGCCCACTTTATTTCTTCACAGCACCTACTACTAGTCAGTTTCTGTGACTATGGCCAATTCTGACTTTTCCCACTACCCTTGTTCATTCAGGCACTAGCACTTAAGAGTCAGTCTTGGATACACAGCCAGTCATCTAGAAAAGCCAATCCTTTCTACATCTGTTAGATAATTTCTATTAAAAACACTGTTCATCCAACCTCTTATATTAGCAAAGACATCTTTTTAAAGAATATTCACACATAGCTAGGTGGTAGTGGCATATGCCTTGGAGGCCAGCCTAGTCTTCAGAGCTAGTTCCAGGACAGCCAGGGCTACCCAGAGAAACCCTGTCTGGAATAAACAAAAGCAAACAAAAAATAGGATATGCACACACATGAGAGCTGCTATCGGACACGCTGTCCTTCATGACCATAACATTCTGAAGTGCACACACGGATAGTACCTTTCACTGTGGAGAATAAAAAACAACTCTCGTCTTGGAAGTTCTGAACCATCTAGAAGGATAAAGCAGATGTGTAAGTATATGAGACCCACCCGTCCTTCTTAACTAGCCATAAATGGTTCAATCTGTAGCTAACAGACTACAACATAAGCTTTCTTACACAATTACACGATCCTGACACGTGCTGTTCCAGGGCCTGCACTACCACCTACCTGTGTGTGAGCATTCCTGAAAAAGATGTCTTTGCTAATTTTAAGAGGTTGGAACACGAATGAACAGTATTCTTAGTGTTGTTAATAGAAATTATCTAGCAGATGTATAAAGGGTTGTTTTTTCTAGATTTTCAAGATTGTGCAGACTGTTTTTCTACTATTACCTGATGAGAGGTAATAGTAGAAAAACTACAGCTTGACCAGGGGGCACTTGTAATATCAATGTTTTTAAAGGACTGCTCTTCCAATAATGTGTAAAAGGAGACCATATCTAAGGCCTCACCTCACACTAACCTTAGAGCCCCAGAAAGTATCTAAATTCCAAAAGGTCAGGGAAGCTCAGTCTGCTAAGATGCTGTAATTCCTGGTTATAAACTTACACATTTTGATCCCATCTCTTTAAAAATTGACTATCAATACTTACAAAAGAGGTCAGCAGGATTTCTTATAGTTCCAGCAATATATATGAGTGCCACTGTGACAGAAAGAGTGACTACTGCCTGTTTGATTTACCTGGTCACTAACAAGAATGTGGATACCAGTGGGGCCCTGTCTGTAAACCTGGTTAATTTGGTGGAAAGGAATATTAAACACCGAGGCAAGTTTTCGAGCAACTTCTGAGGCAACCATTTCTTCCAAGTAGATTGCATGATAAACTGGAAAAAAGAAAACGAACACTTTAATAATAATGTTTGATCTGAACTATACAGTCCAACTTTTCAAAGTGCCTAGAAATAAAACTCAGAAATAGGGACAAGGTAACATTTTCTTGCCCTCTTAAGATTTCTACTAACAGCCAGGTGGTGGTGGCACACACCATTAATCCCAGCACTCAGGAGGCAGAGGCAGGCAAATTTCTGTGAGTTCGAGACCAGCCTGGTCTACAAGAGCTAGTTCCAACGCTACAGAGAAACCCTGTCTCAAAAAACAAAACAAAAAACTCTACCCACTTATTTGTAGTAAAAAACACATTATTTATGGTCATGATAATATTAATTCTGAATCAAACAATGTGAGTTTATATTTTTCTGTAACAAAGTCTCATATATTGAGGGTTTAAAAAAGAGCATTGGCTAGGCGTGGTGGTACACTCCTTTAATTCCAGAGCTTGGGAGGCAGGTGGATCTCTGAGTTTGAGGCCAGCCTCGTCTACAGAGCAAGCCAGACAGCCAGGGCTACAAAGAAAAACCCTGTATAAGGAGAAAAAAGAAAGCATTAGGGATCAAGGTATGGACTGGGGCAAAGGATGAAAAAATATGTGCACGAGCTAAATTTGTTATGTTGCAGACACAGTGGGGGAGTCTGATAACTAAATTATGTCACAAGCAAGCTGAGTTTTTGTTTTTGAAAGAACAATGTGTTCTAATAATATATAAGAAGACCTCTTACTAGGAGTTTGAACCAGCAATTCTCCAACTGAAGATTTAAGAGTAAAAATCTGTGTCACCTCCTAGATACACACCAAATCAAAAGAAATGGTGACAACGCTACATGAAAAGTAAAGAGACAGTGAAGTCTGTTTCTTCCTTAGGGAAAGTCTCTGTTCTTTCCGTCCATGACGAACTCAGCAGCAGTTACATCTGGGTGTCACTCAACGGGTAATGCTTAACCACTGACTCAAGCCAGACATGGACCTGCAATCAGGAAACTGAAAAGTCAGCTTTCCAAATGAGCAGCTGCATGTACAGGGCCATTCACTAACTACACACTTTAAAGGTCACTCTGAAAGACTACAATATCAAAGTCTGGGGACTAGTTCCTGTCCACTGGATCTTTTGACAAGGTGGAAGTAATTTTGTTTGTGGGAACAGGGACAAAGCTTTTTTTTTTTTTTAAGATTTACTTTATATATACAGTGTTCAGCCTGCATGTATCCCTGCAGGTCAGAAGAGGGCATCCGATCTCATTATAAACAGCTGTGAGCCACCATATTGTTGCTGGGAATTGAACTCAGGACCTTTGGAAGAGCAGCCAGTGCTCTTAACCTTTGAGCCATCTCTCCTGCCTGGAACAAAGCTGTTGTTCACCTGCTCTGATGGCAGAGCTCAGTGCAGAAAAGCCCCTGTGGTTGAAGTTTTACTCCCTGGTCTTAAGTTCACTAAATGTGAATGGTCAAGGATAAAGGAGGCCAGTGTCTCCACGTATACCTCCACTCCTGGAAAAAATGGGAATGATGTATATGATGGAATGATACAGAGGGTTCCTTTAAGAATTTGTGTCCTCCATCTTAAAAGTCACAGCTCATACCTGGGGTTAAATGACACACTGGGTCTACACTGGGGGAAGACTGCTACATAGACTCCTCTTTGCCCATGCCTGATGAACCCCCTCCCTGCATCTAGTCAGTGAGATGGGTAAGAAAGAAAAGCCTTCTTTCCCCAGCAAGCTGGCAATGGTGCATTCATTCAGAAAGGTTGCAGACTGTTCAGGCTATTGTATTGCTTCCTGCGAATTTCAGGCATAAGTCCATACATATGAAAGGATCTACAGCACGGGTGGCTGAGAACTAAGCAAGGTTCTAGCTTCCTCCTTTTCCAGGACTTTGCCCACAGCTACTGCTGTCAACCCTGCAGCAGCTCCCGATGGCAATCGTGGGAAGGACAGGGACCTGAAGCGACCTCAGTACCCACCGCAAGGTGTCCCACTGCCGTTCTCGCCTCCACTGCCTGCAGCTTGTGGCTGCCCTTGCAGCACAGTGCTACTCGGCTGCTCCTGGCAGACATAGATGGTTAAGCGAGGCCTAACCGACCTGTAACCAGAAGATGCCATCAATGAGACATGAGCACAAGTTGCCTTAACACATGTACAGTCAACAACTACAGGGATCTAAGGTCTATTTTTCCTTATGAGAACTTTACAGTGTTATTATTTCATTATGCAAAATAATTTTCTAATAAAAATATAAAAACCACACACCTCACACCAACTACCACAGGTCCAGACTCTAAACCATTGAGATGGTCTGTCAGATGCTGGTAAATTTAAGTTTCAACATTGATTAAGCAATTTGAAATCAGTAAGGCTCGCGTTTACTGAACTCTCACCACACACGTCTAGAGATAGTAATGGCAGGCAGTAGGTCTCAAAGCCAGCACAGTCACAGTTCTAGCATTCTAATTGACAGTTACAAGTTTACATTTAATAACTGCTTAACAATAATCATGACCTTGAAAACCATAGATTCTGTAGAGCTCACCTAAATTAGAAGTTTTGTTTTCTTGGCAACAAACCCAGTCGTCTTCAAGAAATCAGTCCTGCCCATGTGCATTGCTACCAGTCTTAGTCTACCTCTGCCCTCATCAGTGCCTGCCCTGAAGGTGTACACAAAACAGTCTTCTCGTGAGCACGATGCTGCCGGTACTCGGTGGCGCACACAGGCACACGCCAACCTAGCGTGGAAACACATTCTGCCCACCAAATCCCCCAACGCAGAGAAAGGTCCATTCTCATTAATTGCAGAACAGTCTATAGTATTTTACCTTGACTTCAGGGAATTATAGAGCCGAATTCCATCGGCTGCACCACAAATCTGAACTAAATCCTCCTTTGTCAGTTTTAATAAGTCGGCACCTGGAAAAGAGCAAAGATCCTCCAGTAAGCAGGGGATGGACACAGCAGGTGTTTCATGGGGCTGTCTTCACATGGCTCTGTCCTAAGCAGCAATGGTGCCCTGAGTCACACCCACCCACGAGTAACACAGGTGCCCACATCTGTCCCTCAGAGCAACAGTGTGCTATGGTACCAAGGTGCCCAAAGGCTTGTGTGTTCACAATACAAGACCTCTATATACTGTCTTTCTTCCTTTGTTGCTGCACTGTGGCTAACCATGTTTCTGATCCAACCCTGAAACACCCACCCCCCAAGACCTGCCACCTTTCTCCTTAAAAAAAAAAAAAAAACAACAAAAAACATAAAACATGAAATGGAATTGTAGCATCTGGAGAATTTGCCCAAAGCCACCAGTGAGTGGGAAGCAAAGTGGAGACCAGGTTAAGTGAAGACTCTTACAGCTCAGTTCTAACAGGAAAGCAAGCACAGTAGAGAATCACACTGTTACTTAAGGTCTCTTCCATAAGTACTTGGCCTTAAAAGCAACAGAAAGTCAGTGTGTAAAGGAGAAGTGGATACGAGAGTTAGCAAGCCCTGGGACACAGCTAACTTGGGAGTGGCCACAGAAAGCCCTTCACGTATTCCATATCTTTTGTTACATCTGGATATGTTCACTACATCTTGTTTTTAACTCCTTTAGTAGTCAAGAGCCATACTTCCAGAATGAAGGTATGACTTCTTAAAAGAATGAAGATCTAAGAAGCCTGACTCCCACAATGTGAGCCGCTGTGAAGTCTCTCTTGGAACGAAACAGCAGAGAACAAGGTTCTCTCAGCTACTGGGGTCATTACACACAGCTCTGAAGCAGAGTTCCTGGTTGTGACAACTGTAACCCAGGAAAATAAAGGGACAGGTGGCGGTGTATCACAGCTTTCTGACACATGACGGACTGTAAGAGACCTCACTGTCCTCTCCATTCTCTAAGTGCTATGGCTTAGGTGATGTGCCAAAGAGCAGCTCTGCATGAACCAAAGAAAGCCCCCAGGTTAAGGAGGAAGCAGAACGCCAAGTCCTGTGACCAATGCACAGGGAAAAATCTTATAGCTCCACACAACACACACAGCTCTGCATACCACACAGCTGCCAGGGGGTTTTCTATGGGCTGTGCTTTTTATCTACTTTCCTATAAGGGTTCATGAAATCCTTTCCCCTCATCTTGAATGCTGTTATTTCTAGTTTTTCACACATTAAAGGCTTTATTTAATCACATAAATATGTGGATGACAGCTAGCAATTTACTTCCACATGGTATTTTAACTTCAGGGTCCAGGAGCTACATGAGGAATAACTACCCAATGCACAAACAACACAGTAAGCAGCATACAGAAGTCCTACTGTTTCCTTCAGCTGGGTATAGGCACACATGTCTGCCCTCATCAAACTGGTCCAATGGCTCCACGCACACGCAAAGGGGTGCTAGCTGCTGCATCTTCATGGCCTAGCATTTCTCAGAACGTTTAGCCAGGACACAGCAAATGGACTTCAGGAAAAGGGACAAGAGCCACGCACATTTTGAAGACTGCCCCTGCCTCTTGCATGCTCTCCAAACAACCACACTACCCGAGGCAGTGCTGTTTGACACCTAGTCTCACCACAGCGTTCCTTTAGTTTCCTGTGCAGACAAAGAGCAGGCTGTCTATGACAACCACACTTGAGCAAAGCCACACAAATGAGATACTGCTCTAGGTGAAAAGGTTAAAGGCACAGGACACAGAGCACCCTTGTGGACCTGAGAGCACAAGGCCAAGGAGGAAAAGGCTAGATTCAAAGGGCCATACAGGAAGAGTTTCATTTGTTTAACATCCTCAGAGTGACCAAATCATAGGCAGGACAGCTCAATGCATGCGGGAAAGGTGTGTGTGTGGATAGGGCAAAGAATGCTCTTAGAACGGGGCAGCGGGACAGAGCGAGCCCCTGGGACACCCTACATCTGTATCTTCTCTGCAGCGGGAGCTGCAGAGATCTACACTTACAGCACAGATTTATACACCCACGACACTATTGGCTTCTGGTTGCAATACTATAGTTTTGTTGTGACACTGAGTGAAATGTGTGCTGGATCATCTCCAAACTGTCACTACAATTTACCATAAAGATTTACTTATCTCCAAGTAAGTACAACTGGGGCTGGAGAGACGGCTCACCAGTTAAAAGCGCCTGCTGCTCTTGTGGCAGACCAGGGTTCAGGTTCTGACACCCATGGTGGGGAGCTCACAGCCACTAACCCAGCTTCTGGGCCTTTGATACTTCAGCGTCTGTAGACACCTGGCTCACATGCACAGACAGACACAGGCACACACATGATCTTGACATGAACAGAGTGAAAATACCCCATAGAACTAAGTACATCTGCCGTGAGTGAACTACAACAATGCTAATTTCCTTGTTTGGAAGGAATTCAACAGGGAGTCACAACTGAAGAAAACTGGGAGATAAATTCTTAGTTAAACATACAAATAAAATATTCTCATGCACACACATATATATACATACATACCTGAAAAATTAGAAAACAGTCTTGTGTAGGAAGAGAACCTGTTTTTGAGCAGCCACTGCTGTGTTTCCTGGGTTGTAGCTGAAGGCTGGATTTGCTATTAATGAAGAAAAAAAAAGTGACCATAGACAAAACCATTTTAAGCTTAAAAACAAAAACCAAAACAAATAAAAACAAAACCCAAGTCACGAAGGACGCAAAACTCAAAGGGCCTTAAAATCTGAAGTCAGAACACAGCTGAGGAGTGAGCAAACCCACACAACATGATTAGAATCTTTAGAATGTAGGACTTAACAGTATTTAACACTTTTAGGGAAAGATGCTTACCTCCCCAGATGCTTGTGCAACTCCATCTCCCTGGTGATTTGGGGATGAAGAATTGCTGGAGAAAGGAAAAGGAACAGTTTTAAACTTTTTTTTTTAAGTCAAGAAATTAAAGGTTCCTGCACAGGTAATTTGAAATGGGACAACACTGTGGAAAGAGCCGTGTAAGCTTGCAACAAGAATGCAGCACATAGGGTGAACACAGAGGTTGTGATAAAGACGTAACAGCACCACCATGTGTGAGCTAGTCTCTGCATGGGTGCCAGGAAAATGGGGAAGGTGTGCATTCATTTTAGTTAGGAAAACATGTGAAATTAAATAAATAAGATGGACAGCTAAAAATAACTGTAAAACACTAATGAAATAGGCTATAAGAAACAGATCCTAAGTAAATATACAAATCTTCCTCTTGAATTACCCACGAGAAATGAGGAAATGAAACAAACATGTGCCACCATCCTTGTGAGTCGTAAGGTATAAAGAAAACTGCAAATCATTTCAGAGACAGACACCTTCCCCATTCCCATTCCTGAGCAGGGCTCCTTTCTCCTTTCTCAGCACTAGCTCTCCACCTTCTAGACCTTACATTATTCTCCATTCACCAGAACTTGAGCCCTTCCCAACAGGAATTTGTCTGGTCATCTAAATATCTTAGCACCTGGAGCCATGCTTGAGCCCACAGTGGGCTCTCAGGAAACTAAGGGATACAACTCAAAGCTCATCTCTAAGATCACAGCCGTTGCTAGCATACACAGAGGAAACACAAGAGACTACTTGTATGCTACACATTGGCTCTCTGGTCCCCCCGGAGCCATGATAATTTTTCTACTTGCTTTTGTTGTTGTTTGTTTGTTTTTGTTTTGACTGGATTTCTTGGTGTAGTCCTAGCTATCCTAGAATTCACTCTGTATACCAGGCTGGCCTTAAACTTAGAGATCTGCCTGCCTCTGCCTTCTGAGTGCTGCGATAAAAGGTGCGTGCCACTACACCTGACATGAATTTTTCTACTTGTCAACAAAATCACTACACGAGATCAGGCTCCTGGCCAGTTTTTCCATCTCCACCGAACAAAAGTATTTTGTAGTTTTTCTTACCAGACCCTGTCAACAAGACTAGACTATATAAATAGAACTTTCCCCTGCCATCTCAAGCTTTTAGAATTTTTCTGCCTCACAAGAAACTTCCTAAAGGCAGGAACTTCTAAACTACTGTCCTCAACAAGGCTGCAGGAGTTGAAGGCTTACAGAGGCCTCAAGCCTATGCAGCTCCCTGGACTCTCAGCCAGATAACACATTCAACAAAATCCACAGAGCCCAATTCAAAAGTCACCACAGTCATAAGGAAATAAAAGGTCTTTCCTTTTATCTTAAATACTCAACTTAATCAAGTGGTAAACTTAAAGCCCACTGTACTCTGTAATCAATGTAACCTTAAATATTCATATCAGGGCCTCACATCAACCATTCACTCCATTGGTGCATTCTTAAATCTCTCAAAGACAACACCTTGGCTCTATCTTAAAAACTCCTCTCACCTTTTTGCATACAGGGTCCTGTTATGTAGCCCCCAAACTGGCCTCCATCCTCCTGTTTTAGTCTCTGAAGACAGCACCCCTCCACCCCCCTTCTGCAGTTGCTGCTCTGTTGTCAAAGTGAGACACAGGACGAGGTGCACAGGACTGATAGGGGAAGACGCATATGGCCTAGCAGAGGCTGTTTCCCGACACTGACACACATACACACATAAATGAGGCTGCATGGACAGGGACTTGCGGAGCATCGGTTGAGTGCAAGCACACGGCCACAGAGACCAGATACCTGTCCGGGACACTGCAGGTGCTCTGTTGTGAGGAGGTGAAGGTGGGCGCTGGGGCAGGGCTGTTATTCACATAGGCTGTGGGGGTGTCAGGCCACGGAGAACACTAAGGATAGAAACAGAAATGAGTTAACAACTTGCTTCTTAAGTGTGTGGGAGAAGCACCTGTGTCATCTGGTCTCTAACTGACTCAATGCAAACTTAGAAAGCACAAGATACCTGGTGCCTATCAGACATGTGCAGCAGAAGACATGGAACTTATAACCTAAGCAAAATTTATAAAGACATTTTAAATATATTTGCTTTCTAAAAGCCTACACACACACACACACACACACTCACTTCTTCCAGCATCTTCTCTCAGGTGCTCCAACAGACACATCTCAAGGTTTAAAAACAGCAGACAAGAAGGGATTCACAAGCAACATCTGACATTACACAGTGATCTGGGTGTGGCCAGGTCCTGTTTACTGCTCATATGCCTGCCAGGGAGCAGCCTCACCAGTACCCACTTGTTACCTTGATATAAATAAGACTTACTGAACAGGCTAGCAGGCAAGCACACCAACTGCTTGTGTACACTGCCAGGATGTATGTGTTTTCTGAAAGGGATATGGTTAACTGAGTGTCTCTCAACCTTAGGCAAAATTTTGACAAGAGACTGAGCAAAGATACAGAAACCCACTATTACAGTTAGCCAACTAAATAAGCCAGGGTCCAGAGCATGCTGAGCAGGCCACAGTAGTCAAGTAGAAACCCTTCTTCCCTTCTAAGCTTCACAGGTATCTTTCTACAAGTATTCTGTAGAGGTTGTCAGTTTCAAGGGTTCCCCTTTATAATCAACAAGCTCCCATCTGAGAAAAGACAGGCATGACATCTAACCTCAGCACTGGGGTTTACGACTCTCCAGAGCCAAGCAAATGACAGTAAAATGGCTGCTTCCGAAGAGCTTTTGTCAAGTGATGTGGCTTTCAGTTCTCTGCTCTATTTACTAGAGGGACCTATGGTTACCTGGCAGATACTAAATCACCTATAAAGATCACTGGTATATTTATAGAGATTCAAAAGGAATGTGGATTCTTGAATGATACTGGTAAATGTTATCTAAACAAAATTTCTCATACATATTTTTAAAAAGTCTGAGCTGGGCATGGTGGCACACACCTATAATCTAAGTACCCGGGATGTTCCAGGTCAGCTAAGTCTCAAAAATCAATAAATAAATAAAACAAAATAAAAATCTAAAGAGTATTTCTGTTCTCTTTATTTGAGACACATTTATAAAGAAATTCTATTTTTATATTTATTAACTGTTCTCCAAAATTTGTATAACTGACTGCCAGGTGTAGTGTTGCATGTCTTTAATCCTGGCACTTGGGAGGCAGAGGCAGGCTGATCTGAGTTCCAGGCCAGCCTGGTCAACACAGTGAGACCCAGGAAAGCCAGGGCTACACAGAGAAACCTGTGTTAACCCCCCTCCCAAAAAAAACGTATTAATTGTTTTAATAAATTGGTCCTAATGAGTTTTTTTAAATTATAGTATGTATGTATGTATATGTCTGTGTGCATAAACATGCACACCTTCCATGGCACGTATGTGAACATTCTGGGGAGTTTGTTCTCTCCTTCCACCACTGGAGTCTTAGAGATCAAACTTAGGTTGCCGGGCTTGGCAGCATACACACCAATTTTTAATTCCTACCCAAGCTTAATCTATAGTCATAAGGATTTTAAAAATTAAGTTTCAAGCTAGGCATGATAGCACATGTCTAAAACCAGGGGCGGGAGGTGGTGGCAAGGAGATGAAAAGTTTAAGGCCAACATAAGCTACATGAGACCCTAACTCAAAAACCAAACAAAATTAAAACAACAAAAACTCTTCCCCATTTATAAAAATCTATTGTGCCCAGGAGTGGTGGCTCATGCCTGCACTCCAGAATTCAGGAGGCTGAGTAAGGAAGATGGCCCTGATTTCAATGCCAGCCTGGGCTACAGAGTAAAACTCAAAAGCCCACAAACTATATTGTAAAGAGCTGGGAATACTGGGCTGGAGAGATGGCTCAGTGGTTAAGAGAACTTGTTTTTCCAGAAGACTTAGATTTGGTTCCCAGCACCCACATGGCAGCTAACAACTGTATGTAACGTCAGTTCCAGAAGATCCAGCACCTTCTGACTGCCTGGGCACTGCACACATGTGGTACACAGACATGTATGCAGGCAAAATGCTCATGCACATAAAACAAAAGTAAACTTAAAACAGTGAGGCTATCATGACGAGACTTCCAGGCATAAGGGTATAATCATATTAAGGTAACATTTAAAAGGAATAGAATACAAATGTAAGAAAATGAGAGAAGATGGGAGTAAAATATAGCACTAAAATTTTTTTTTTGAAATGTCTGGGATACTTGGATTCTACAGCACATTTCCTCCAGATTGATAATAGTTTTTTTTTTGTTTTGTTTTGTTTATTTAGTACACATACAGTGTTCTGCCTGCGTGTATGCCTGCAGACCAGAAGAGGACACCAGATCTCTTTATAAATGGTTGTGAGCCATCAAGTGGTTGCTGGGAATTGAACTCAGAACCTCTGGAAGAGCAGCCGGTGAGTGCTCTTAACCTCTGAGTCATCTCTCCAGCCCAATAGTTTTGTTTTTCGAGACAGGGTTTCTCTGTGTAGCCCTGATTGTCCTCAAACTCAGAGATAAGTTTTAATAATTAAGACTTTAAATACAAATATTCATCATGCCATGAAATGCTTCCTTTGCAATTGTTCAAATTTACAAGGAAACTTTTGGATGCCAGTTTGAAAATAATCAAAGGAAAAATCATCTTGTTCAAATTCTTCTTAGCAAAATGCTAACATCACTAATGGAGGCGTCTCCAGACAGAGACCACCTATGTCTTAGCAGCTACCAAACACAACATAGATAGGGAAAGAAAAGAAATCCCCAGCATCCCTCACATCTCAAAACAGAAAAATCGCTGCAGACACTTTTCCAAGACTACCGCCTTTCAAAGTAGAAACTTGTCTGACTGGTCAGCCCTAGCAGTGACCTGACCACACGTTACATTCAACATGGAAATACCTGTTGTTGTAACAGTAGAGCCCTTTTTGTCT